>NC_020493.1:6984356-7026645 GCF_000184155.1 Fragaria vesca subsp. vesca | reverse complement strand
AGAGAGAGAGAGAGAGAGAGAGTATGATAGATCGGAGAGAGAATATATTTTTTGGTGTTAAGGCAGTGGCAATTTTGTAGTTTTTTTAGAAAATATTGGTTTTTTAGGTATTTTGCGTAAAAATTGCTGACTGGACGTGAGACTATACATTATGGGCTTGGGCTTATGTCCTTATTTGTTTAAATCTGTTGCAAGGTGGTTTTTTTGTGTTTTGCAACTGTCTATGGTAGTGGGTTGTCATTTTCTCTAAAATATATAATAAAGTGTATTATGATAAATTTGTAGTGACAGATGGCATGTGGACATTAATTTGTCCTAATTTGTTAATTTGTGTCCTTAAATGTGTAAGATAAAATGTAAAAGATGTATTTGTAAACTGAAATTTGATTAATAACTTTAATGTAATTTACTATTTTTTTATTTCCTCCAATGTGTTATGTGGTCTGAATCCATGACTTAACTAACATAACAAATTTTGATAATAACTCCATGCTACTGTGAGAGCATTCTCAATATTAAACTTTGGCTAGTGTTGCACATATTTATGCTTTCATATCATGTAATTGCATGCACACTTTCAGTTGTTTAAATGGAATCATGTAACATATATGATCGAAGCCCAAAAAACAAACTACTGGCCACTCTCACAATTACAACATGAAAGTTTCAGCAGCTGATGTCTTTTAAGCCATAAGCATTCCACTTGAACTTCATTGAGAACACTTACAATAATGAAAGAGACACAACTAACTATTCAAGTGTATAACTAAGCTAACAATTATTGGGATTTCCTGCCATGCTTAGGAATGATGCTCAAGGTTGAAATTAAGTAAAGCAAAAATGAAAGCAATGTTACAAAACCTGGGTTTTCCTCGCTTTGCGTGATAACCAAATTCTGCTCCTCTATGATTTCTCTATTACACTATATATTCTGTCATTGAACAAGAAAACATCAGGAAAAATATGCCCAAACTGGTATAGATAGAAACATAGTGTGAAGGCGATAATCATAGAAATAACAATTCCGAAAAGGAACATAATACAGAGCTTGCGGAAAAATACCATTTCCAGGTTGCAGGAAATGGAGGAGTAACATTTTCAGTAGGAGCCCAGAGCTTTGCATTCGCTTCATTCCGCATGTTGCAATAACAGGAAGATGTGGATTGGGTTCAACCTGATTTAAACTACAAGATCAACCTCGATCACAGAAATGAGTTTGAAATGAGAGTTCATCGTAAAAGAAGTTACTATTCTCTTGCCATTGGTGAGAGGCAATATCTTTGTATCAAGTACACCACATCCACTAGTGCCCAGAATCATAAGAGACTCTTCTGGTTTTAGCTTCCCAATTTGAAACCATTACTTAAACGGTCGCTTAAAATTCAGATCCAACTTCCGATGAAGACCTAAACGGTTCACAATACCCTGCAACATGAACAAGGCAATGTTAGATAGTATCAGCTATGTTTGAGGTTCTAATTATAGAGATGAAAGTCGGGAAGCAAAACCTTTGGAGCAAATAATCGGCGACGAAAGCGTGTGAATCCAAATCGACCCAACTCTCTGTCGTAAATCTCAGTGAACTATTTAACATCCATCTGTTAAAGATGAATATCAAAGAGTGAAAGAGGAACACAAACCGGAGACGAAGAGTCGGAGGCGATGAGACTGTTTTCTTCTCTCTGTTTCTCTATCATAGGGCCACTGTTTCTTTGGGTTTGAGCTTGGGCCTGAACAACAATATCCTAATAAGAATGGGAGACATTGTTTCTCTGTCTATGACTTCTATCTATCAAAGAATCCATTAGGATAGCAAATTCCCTTCCGGGCCCTTATCAGCACAAGATTTTTTTAGGCCACATGTAGCCCAACCCAACCCAAAACACCATGCACCTTTACTTTTGTGAGTAGTTTTGTCCCTTCCTCACATTTGTGTACTGGGGCAAGCTGGCAAAGCAAAACACAAACATCTAGAAGATGTGTTCCTATATATCTTTGATCCTCATGAAGCAAAAGACGGATATCTCTATTACTACCTAAAGGCTTCCTAAGCTCAGAAGTATGTGAAATGCTCTAAATGAGCCTCACAACACAATGTGTATGACCACTTTAATATCGGGATTCAAACCTAGGTTAGAGAGTACACTTAATTAGACAAAGATGTACTATGCCACTTACAGTGGTTTACATTACTCGGGCTCAATCGTAGTTTTTGCTTCGCAAGAACCATTAGTAAAAGCCTACCTGTCATCAGTGTAAAACCAACCAGGAGAAACTACAACCTTGCTTGGTATTTCAGTCATTACCAGTAACACCAACCTTGGTCAATTTTTGCTTAATCCTCTATATAGCAGAATAATGCAACGGGCAAAAGTCTGGTGAGATGGGTGAGGAATTAACTCAGAGATCCTCTAGCCTGCACTATACGAAAGTAAATGTCAGGAATGAGGTTAGGGAGGGTACGTTGTTAATGATCAGTTATACTACTCCTATTGATTGCACAGCAACCTACATTTCCTCTCGTTGCTGGCATTCATATATATGGTTGAAACTGCAACACCCAGGTTTCAGAATTCACAAGATGAAGCGCTGACAATTTACTACTCCATTTACTACACAGCACTAGACCAATGGTGGATGGTGTAGACTCTCTACTGTCATAGATATTCAAGGTCCCATTCTCAGTAGGCTGGGCTACGCAGGACTCTGTGAATTTATTCTCTTCTGATCCAGCAATTCCTAAAGCCACCAACCAGGGTAAAATTCATAACCTCTCTCTAAATCAATCAACTTCTGGTACATAAATATGTCCTTGTCGCTGTTATTTTCCAAGATATGATGTGTAACTAGAATCTCCAGGCTCCACTAGTACATCAATGAGCAAAGAAGGTCTCTTTTCACTTGGTTGGGATGGTGCCCCCACTCCCCCAACCCTACCTTCATGACTTAACTACCTTATTAATATGCTGGATGTGTGTATATAGCAGTCTTCGGCTCATTATAACGTTTCGGAGTACTGAAATAATCGTTGGATTCGTTCACTCTGTGGGGTGCACCGCAAAACTCCCAGACTCCCCGTTCTAGAATTTCAATACTGTCGAGTTTTTCGTTCGAAATGGACCTACGCTATGATGCACTGGTTACAGAAAAAAAACTAGAACCGAGAATGAGTCAAAGCATTAAACCCTGGAACATTGTCACAAGCTTCCCACCAGGCACCAGCACAGGTATAATTGCAGGGCACTGGCAGCATTCAAGAAAGAAGAAATGCTCAAGGGTTTGCTCATAAATGCCAGAATTCAAAACTCCCATTTCATATAATATCCCCCATCTCAGTGCTTTCAGTGAAAATCACAGTGACTAAACAGTGGCACTTCAAAGGAGCTAACTACAAATTAATTAGTAGAACAAGAACTTTGGTGGTGGTTAATCAATTTACACTGAGCTTAACCCCCCTCGTAACATTCCCCATAATTTCTTTACCCGTCTCCTCCAATTTTCTTTTCCCTCAAACCAAACACCAAGAGGGGTTTAATTGAAATTTGGGAGGTAAGCTTTTGGAAGCTCAAAAACTGATGAGAAAGTATTGGCTTTTACATGAACTTCCCCCATAGCCATATGAACCTTTTAGGCTACACTTCCATGATCCGATGCATCTTCATAGTAGTAGGGCGACAATTTGCCTTCTTTCTTAATCTGGGGATGCTTCTCTGTGCCTGCTTCTTGCAACAACTTCACCACTCTTCTCATCGATGGTCGATTGATTGGGAGAGGACTGGTGCAGAGGAGCCCGATATTGAGGACCTTGCATATTTCTTCCTTGTAACAAGAATCGAGTTTGGGGTCAATGACATGGTCCACTCCTTTCTGATCTAAAGTGGTACAGACCCACTTCACCAAGTCCTTTTCTCCAAAGTCTGGGTCAACCGGAAGTTTCCCAGTTACCAATTCCAGAATCACCACGCCAAAACTGTATATGTCACTCTTCTCGTTCACCCTCAGCGTGTATGCATATTCTGCAAGTTCATTCATTTAGTGGTTTAGAACGATACAACAACATTTAAAGTAAAGTTTACAATCTGAAAGTTGAGCACATAAATGATCATTATGGAGAATAAAGAACTGAACTTCAGGTTTAAAATCTGAACTTTCTACAAGTACTTGGGTATATATAACATGAACCTAATTGAAAGCAATCCAATAATTGAATAAAGTGATGTTAAAAACAGAACTTTAAGGAGGAAAATGAATTTAATCACTAACCTGGAGCAATGTAACCACAAGAACCTGCTATGACTGACATGGATTTAGCTCCTTTTCCAGTTGCATCAACCACCTTAGCTACTCCGAAATCCGCCACTCTGGCTCCGAAATCCCCATCCAACAATATATTGTTGGATTTCACATCTCTATGAACAATAGCAGGAACACAATCATGGTGCAGATAAGAAAGCCCATCAGCAGAATCAAGAGCAATCTTGAACCTTGTAGGCCAATCCAGCAACCCTGATTTGCTACTATGCAGCAAATCACCAAGACTGCCATTTGGCATGTACTCATACACCAAGAGCTTGCAATCTCTTGCGGTACAACAGCACCAAAGCTTCACAATGTTCTTGTGCCTAATCTTCCCCAAAGTGTCAACCTCTGCCTCAAAGCCATCATCTTGGACCCAACCCTTCTCAACATCATTGGCATCGCACTCTTTCACTTTCCCTCTCCACAGCTTCTTCACTGCAACAACGTCCCCATTGCTCAGCACAACCTTGTACACTTTCCCAGACCCCCCAGTCCCAATCACATTATCTTCATCAAGGCAATCCAATATCTCATACTCGCTGAAACCCAGCTTGTGAAACGATATCAAAGTCCACTTCGATTTATCTGTAGCACCATTGGCCTTCTTGAAATTCTTGTACTTAAAGTAAAACCAAACCACACCCACCACAAAGACCAAGGCAGCAAGAATGAAAATGCACCTCAGCAACCATATGTATCCCTCGCTTTTCTGCTCAGCTCTGCTCTCACATAACCCCTCCAAATCTCCACAAAGACCAGGATTCCCCAGAAAGCTATTTCTGTACATCTCCTTTGCAAACAAAGGAGGGAGCTCCCCGGAAAGCTCGTTGTTTGACAAATTGAACACATTCAGCTTCAAATTCTGCAACCCGACCGGAACTTGACCTGAAAACCTATTCTTCGAAAGATCAAGGTAATTCAGCACAGTCAAGTTCCCAATTCCATCGGGGATTTTCCCGGAAAGTTGGTTATTCGCCAAATTGAGCTCACTAAGATGCAACCAAGACCGAGTGCCACTCGGAAGCTCACCGGAAAGCTCATTGCTGTGAAGGTCCAGCGTGCTTAGCTGTCGTAGTTTCACTATACTCTCAGGCAAAGCCCCACTGAGCTTATTCTCACCTCCTGAAAACTGCAGAAGATTTTCAACCAACCCAATCTCCTCCGGTATCGGACCTTCAAACTTGTTCTTTTCTATTATCAGTAGCGAAAGGTTAGACGCACCGGCGATAGTGTTGCCTATCTGGCCGGACAGCTGATTATCAACGAGCTCGAGTAGATAGACATGCGGTAGCCCCCAGAAACTCGCCGGAACTTCACCACTTAACCGGTTGTGACCCAACCGGACACGCGTCAAGCTCCGACACTCCCCCAAGCTCGCCGGAATCTCGCCGGAAAAAGCATTGTTGATCATCAGCATCTCCTCCACTTGCCCCTTCTCGCACAGCGTCGCCGGAATCTTCCCGGAAAACTGGTTGTTCGAAACGTCTACCCACCTCAGCGGCGAGTTCTTGCCGAGATTCTGCGGCAGCTCGCCGGTGAGCTTGTTCTGGAACAGCCTGAGCTCGTACAGGTTCGGCGAGTCGGCAATGCTCGCCGGCAAACTCCCCTCGAAACTGTTCTCGTAAAGATTGAGGCTTTCCAGCTCCAGCCGGGTCAGCTCGTCGGGAATCGGCCCCGTCAGCCGGTTCATGGACGCGTCGAGCAGCCGGAGGTTCTTCAGCTTCGACATTCCCGGCGGCAAGCCTCCGGTCAAGGAGTTGTTATAGAGCTCTATCTGAACGACGCTGGTCAAATCAGTCAACGACGCCGGAATCGGACCGTGCAGGGCGTTAATAGCAAGGTCCAAATCGGTGAGGTTACTGAGTCGACCCAGCGAGTCGGGTATCTCACCGATTAAGTTGCACTCGGTGAGCCAGAGAACTCGGAGGTTAGTTAGGTTACCGAGCTCGGGCGGGATCCGACCCGGGAAAAACGGGTTGTAAGAAAGGTTGAGCATTTTGAGGGAGGAGATATTGCCGAGAAAAGGAGGGATGGCGCTGTCGAGGAGATTGTAGACGAGAGATAGGACCTCGAGTTTTTGGAATCTCCCGAAAGATTCCGGAATTTCTCCCGAGAAGTTGTTGCCGGTGAGGTCGAGGTAGCGGAGGGAGGGGAGGTCGGGGAGGGTGGAGGGGAGGGAGCCCGTGAGGAGGTTCTGAGCCAAGTCGAGGTGGACGAGGTTGCGACACGTGGAGAGATCAGAAGGGAGGGTGGAGTTGATGGAGTTGTTGTAGAGGGAGATGAAGGAGAGGGAGGGGAGGCGGCAGAGGAGGTAGGGGAAAGGGCCGAAGAGGTTGAAGGAGGAGAGGTCGACGGAGGTGACGGTGGAGGTGACGTCGCAGGTGATGCCGGCCCAGGAGCAAGGGGTGGCGTCTTGGTCGTTCCAGGAGGAGAGGGAGGAGTCGGGGTCGTCGAGGGAGTGTTTGATGTGTTGGAGGTAGAGGCCTTCTTGGGTGAGGGAGGAGGTGGGGTGGAGGAGGAGGGAGGAAGAGAGGAGGAGGAGGTAGGAGAGAAGCATATTCATTTTTTGTGTTTTTGGTTCTAGAAGGAAAAGTGAGTGAGGGAGAGGGAGTGAGGAAGTGAGAGACTGAATGGAGGTGAATATTGGTTATATATGTGGAGGTTTTTTTTGAAAAGGAGATTGGAGTAAGTTTGTAGTTGATTGTGTTGGGAGGTAAATTATGAAAGTGACCACCACAACCATTTGATGAGTGCTCATTTCGAATTTCTACTTTTCTTTTCTTTGTCTATGTAGTGTAGTAAAAGATAGTTCACTATCATTAACTATAATTAAGCGTGTAACCCATAAGTTTTTTTTGTTAACGGTAAGTTTGGGGTGAAAAAATGGTATATTACATCTTCATGTGGGAACTAATATACAATCTCAATCATGAAGGACTATCATGTCACTTGTGTATGTCTTCGCATGTTTGAGGTATAAAACTCTCAAGAAGGTTTATAAATCACACGATATAAATTTATTAGTAGTAAAAATTGAACTCGTAATTTGTTTTTTATCTAATGAGAAGCAAAATTACTTGCATTAAAAAAAACTTATATTTGTTTTTGAAAGGTACTTTCATCTCTTTTTAGATAATATTCTTAAATAATAATATATTAAGAGATCGAATTTGAAAATTTAATATATATGATGTATGTCAATTTTCAGAATTGGAATTTTGGAGTTTTATAACCTACATGTTCTTGCCGCCTTTGTTCATACTTTTGTAGTTAGTATGACTTAGAATTCATACTACTAACCTAGCAAGACAATAGGATAAAATTGTTTTGGAAATGGTATCTTTAGTGACTGTTTATTCATTATTATTCTCTAATTCTCTTTGCACACTTATCTACCTATATTTATAAGTTTATCCACCTATTTATCCTTGAATCCTTGATGGTATACCTATACGTCAAATCGTTCCAAAATTTTCTGTATCATGGATTATTGGAGTGAAGATACTAATCACATACGCAGTCGGTGGGAGCAATCAAGGTGACAAAGACTTGAGTGGGATAATCCAAGTGTCAAAGCCTGAAAATATATTCAAAATAATATGACTTGATTTTGAAAATAATCTACTAGCTAGTAATTGAGTCAACAGTCAAAATGGGAGGGAAAGTATCGAGGTTGAAACGTCGACACGTGGGGGCGTCATCGTGGTGGCGATGGCGATTGATGGTGGTGCAGATCCGGAGGAAGATAGAGAGCTTTGGAACTTGGTTCTGAAACAGAGACATAAGGCGGGCCTGGGTTTGAACTTTGAAGCAAGCAATTAAGACGTGTGCGAGCGAGGCTAACAGGGTTAGAGAGAGAGATGGATGCTGTTTGGCGTGGGCAACTGAAAAAAGTGAAGAGAATCCTACTGTTCTGGTCTGACGTCGGTTACATATATATATGCAGCTCGATCAGTTTAAACTATGAAGCAAGAGACGAAAGAAGGCTGGGTTTGATCTTGATGAAGTAAGCAAGTTTAATTTGCATGAGCTGTGGTGCGTCTCTCGTGTGAGAAGCTAGGGTTACAGAGAGAGATATAGCTACTGTTGTGACGGTTACATACACAGAATAAACTGTAAAAACAGCACCAGCTGTGGCGGAGCTTCTGACTAGCAGGGAATGGGGTTACGGTCAAGTTTCAGTCCCACGAAAACGACGTTACTACAAGAAGAAAGAAGAAGAAGAAGAAGAAGAAGAAGAAGAAGAAGAAGATGATGATGAGCTGTACCGACGTCATCCCTAGTTTTTTTTTTTTTTTTTAAGTCAGGGATGTTTATTATAGGCTGAGCATGAAACGAGATGATAGGGGATAGAACTAATCCCACGACCCATCTCAAACATTGAAATCGGGATGGGACGGGTTTTGCGTTTTTTAGATTTTATTCCACCCATGCCCTATCTCGGTTGGGACGTACGGGACGGGATCGATGAGCCCAATCTCGGATTAAAAAAGTTAAAAATAAACTTGTAAACAAAAGAAAGAGTTTCATAGTTTTATAGTGTTCTTTACTTTATTATGTATTAACAAGTACTTGTAATATATTTACAAGTATAACACGGTGTAATAAGAGAGTTTATACTACTTACTTTCTCTAAACTTGTCATCACTACTAAAGTGCAATAAGAGAGTCTACAACAATCAACAAATTAAATTGTTAAACATCATTATTATTGAATTAGTGACAACCTAGTAACTTAAAGAAACAAAACAATCAACAAATTAAAGTGTTAAACATCATTGTTATTGAATTAGTGACAACCTAGTAACTTAAAGAAACAAAGAGCTAAGATCAAAACACTTAAATGAAATGCTTAAATCACATCTTAATCAATAAAAAATCAATCATTAAAATAATTAGGACGAGATGGGCCTAAAAGGGACTTGAATTATTCGTCCCGTGTCTCGTCCCGTTATATATAAACAGGACGGGCCTAATATTTTGAGAATTAATTAAATCCCGTCCTGTCCCGGCAAATTTCGGGACTGACCCAGGACGGGTTTGAGATTACAGTTTTTTATGCCCACCCCTAGTTTATTCAACGGAATCTGTTTTTATGGATTAAACGTACCAAGCAAGCAAGCATTGTTCATGCTAGGTTTCCGAGCTGACATAACGCCATGATGATGCATTCAACAATATAGAGCAATTCTGATTGCATTTATCATGTATTCATGTTTACTAACAAAGAGGAGATACTGATCATAAGTCCTTCCAACCTGAACAATGGAAGAAGTCATCGAACCACACTTTAATTAAAGTATGTTTCAGTTTCGTCATATTAATACATGTCAACATTTAAATTGAACCGTTGTGTTGTTATTAATTCATCTTTCAGTTATGCATTCCTACTGTTTTTTTTTTTTTAAATAGACAATTTCATTAATTTGTCCACGGCCAAAAGACGCTTACATCAATTTGCATACTCACGACCAATAAGTCTAATTGACAACAAGCACTAACAAAGAGACATGTAGCCCTCATTACAAATGCGCTAAGTTAAGCCTATTACACCTAACTTCCAACTATTCTTATCTAAATTCTATATGACGGTAATACCCATCGCCTACGGACTTCAATTGGTGTACAACAAAGTAAAACCAAAGCCAAAACCAAAACCAAAACTTAAACAAGAATAGTTTTCCATCAGATGTCTAGGTAAGAAACAAGAAAATTAATCAACCTCATTTCCCTTGTTGTTAGGGCTAGTCACACCCCTCCCAAACTGAGGGGTTGTCATATGCGACGGAGGTGCACTCGACTTCTTGTAGGGCATCCTCTTGTCATGAGGCCTCCCTTCCACCTAGGACATGGATGGCCAAAGAAACTGAAGTTTGACCTCCGGCGAATCTAGAACACAGCCATTGTGAATGTTGATAACAAGACCGTTGAAAGAGAGAAAGACAAAACTCACCACAGAAATCCCAAAAAACCTCACCGGGGATGCATTCTTACTGTTATTTGAAGCCATTTGTTGAACATAAATATTAGTATTTGAGCATTTGAAAATTTTAATAAATATCATATGAACCTCGTCGTTTACATGGTTTCAAAATTTTACTTATCCCACATTTTTCTTTTAATTATTTTAAAAATATAAAATTAATGGTTGTATTTGTATGATGAACACAAAGATTTTGGTGAGGGGATTGCCGTACCCTGTAAATATTCAATTAGTGTGAGTACAAGCAGTCTCTATCGACCGTCGGATCAAGTAGGCTTTCGTGATTCCCTGAAGATTAGAATAATCGAGGGCCAGACAGCTTGATAAACACACTGTAAAACGGACTAAAACCGAGTCACTCTCATGTCCTCCCAAAGCCTTTGGGAATCCGGGACACTGTTTAATATTACAAAAGAGGGGATTTGCAAACTTCCCAAATCTTGGATTGTGAGAATTTGCAAGATGGCCCTTGTTCCTACAGTAGATTTTGATCCGTTTTTTTTTGTGCTAAATTTATTAATTTTTTTTTTAAGAAACTCTAGCTTCATTTTCATAATGAAATGTTTCATTTTAATGTTTTCTTAATTAGCTCAAGTTTGCATTTTTTAACAAAACAAGGAGATTAACTTCTTTCGATAATCACCACATATGGTCGAGTTATTAAAAGTTTAAATATAGAACTCTTGTATCCATGTTCGAAATTGATGTTGTTTGAAGTTAAATTTCAATCTATTTTTAAAGCGTGGCAAGGGAGGATGAAGCATTCTCAAAAGATCTTTTGGCACATATTAATCTCTCGGTTCCCTCGAGAGGCATCGTAAATCTCTAGTGTGGGCTAAGTTAACTCAAGGGATGAGTTTGCAGTTTTTTAATTATCCATTTTTGTTACTGAGACAGATTGATCTCCTTACCTTTCAGAAGATCTTCTTACCTTGTGGAAGATATCGTGATACACAGAGATCATGAGTACATCTGTACAAGTTTAGCAGAAACAAATGGTCAAATAGTAAGCAGAGAAAGGGAGGATTATTCAGTTAAAAAGAGAATGGGACGAGTGAATCCCTCATATTCCCATTGTATATTTGCATGCTACACTCAGTGAAGCCCTCCAATTTCCATAGTGTATTTTCATGCAACACTTAAACTCAGAGTACGAGAGCACTGCGCACTGCATGCAAGACATGCTTCTGAGTTTTCCCCGCAGAACAAAAGAAAACACAGCAATGAAAGTTACGACATTGTTCTCAAACTTTCCTTTTCTCGACGGTCGACGCTATATATATATATATACTCCAATCTCAAAGCAAATGCTCCACGGCCATTTTGAGATTCACTGTCATATTTTTCCGGATTCATTACCCGAAAATGGCATTATGTAGGTTTTTAAGAGAATATACCACGAAGCCCCGTAACCAGACATTAGCCATGTTAAGAGGGTCTGCAGTGTGCCCTACGTGTTTCATCAGCTGCAATGGGAGGACATAGTAACCCGCATGCAAGTCAAACTCCACGATGTGATGAAAAGTGACAAACACTAAACTTGTCGACGGTTAGTACAATTTTATCATCTTGCTGGAAAATTATTATTTGTACCTGAAATACGGCTAAAAATGAATCAATGATGTACCTGTAATACAGCTAAAAATGAATCAATGATTAAAATATCTTCAATAGCTGTTACAAATTATAAAAGTAAAAATTAAAAAATTTCGGAATTTAATTTCTAATTGCCCTCATTTTCTTTGTCGTGATATATATCCTTAAAATATGTACTCGTTGTCATTGAAGTGTTCAAAGAGACATAATGTAGCAACTCAATCGAGTTACTAACCTAACAAACATATCAAGTAGTCATCACTCATAACTACTTAATTGATTGTAAATTTGTAATTCTAAATGGTCAAGGTTGTTTTCTTGTACCCCAAATCACCTTCATTAGTTTGTCTTTCCCCAAATCATTTATCAGTGTAGGATGTCAGAGTTGTAGATGGAGAATGTAATGCCATTATATTGCTTTTACCAGCATACTCGATTTGCCGAAGACCAAGCTGTTTGGTATGGTTAAAGAGTATATAGCACGAGTTGTTGCGATTGCTTGAAGTTTCACCAACTCAATTTACATCTGATCGAATTAAACGTTGTATGTTCTTGTCTTCAGTCTTCAAAGGTTTAGGTGAAGGAAATTAGGGAGAAAGATTTAAGAATCACCGAGGCTGCAGTGACTTTTTGGTGGGCAAGTCAGGGAATGGCAGCACATTTACAAACCCTAGCTACTTTGCATTTTTGTACACGAACCGGAGTTAAAGATGGAGCCAGTGTTTCCAATGGCGCGATTGGATAGATAGATACATATCGGAGATTCAAAAATTAATTTACCACAACAAAGACTTTATAAGATATACATTCTTATACCGTAGACAACCCTGTTTTCTTAGTATAAGTGTAACATTTGAAATTACTGATACCGTAGTTTATCAGTTGATATTGCGATGTATATCCCTGGAAGATGAAGATGAAGCCACCGAGAAGCTTTGATTGAAGAAATCTGATCGAACAAAGAAAAAAGTCACGTGCTTAACACATTTCAAACTTGGCTGCTAGGAGCATATATCCCATCTTCCAAAATCTAAATTAAATATGCGGATAGAAATATACATGGTATGATGCTATGATTACTATATGAAATCTTTCATGCCACTCTAAATTAAATATGCGGATTGAAATATACATGGTATGATGCTATGATTACTATATGAAATCTTTCATGCCACTCACTATTGTTCTTTTGCTCTTGAAATAGTGGTTGCCAGGTGCATCAATAGCACAAGAGATTTCTTTATTTCAGAGGAAATGTACAGTATAGTATAATAGTAACTACTAGATGAATCTGATGTCGGAATACGAATTTGATGAGGACTTGAGAGTGCTACAATATCATAAATTGAATTTCTAACTTGCTGGAAGTTTGGTTTAGTTTCGTTATAAAAGGATATACCTAACAGGTGTTGTAACATTCATCTAGACCACCTACCTCTATTAACTGATGATTCCCAGTTATCATGACCTTGGTCCTCGGCATCTGCTTTGGTTCTTACTCGAGAAATGTTAGTGATAGACACTATGCTGTAACTATCTGCTATCCAATGCAAATGCTTTTTACTTGAAACGAGACTACATTTTCTTGTAGTGGTGGAAATATACAAGTTATTGGTCTCAATCTCTTTGATCATTTCATCGAACATCTTATCTAAATCACAAGAAAGTTGAGAAAACAACAAATATTTATAAGACGACTTGTCATGAAATGTTGTTCTATAAAAAATGATAAGAATTTTCTTTAATTTGCATACAAACCTTACTTTGAGTAAACAAGTTCAAGAGAAGTCAGAGAAAGTTTACTCTAAGTTGCCATAAAGAAAAAGAAAAAGTAAATTAATAAATCAGAAAGTCATTTTGCTTTTACATGATGCTAGCAGCTGATGCAATTGTTAGCTAGCAGGTTCTATCACACAGTTTCTTCCATTCCAGCATGCCAAAGCTAGCACAACAATTGTAGGTGAAGTGAGCAGCAAAGCACATTATGCACTTGGGAAATAGAATAGCCACACAGTACTCCCCTCTAGCTGAAGACTATTGCAGATCATGGGGCATGTCACCTGAGAGAAAAGAGGAGAGGAAATTCGAGAGCTTTGGAAAATAAGCTTTATCATTCATGATGACGTTTGCATGAGGTTTGCTTTGCACATCTCTAACATGAATAAGTGTGTGTAAGTGTCTGCATATCAGCATATGCATATGAAAATGATGGTGCTACTTGTCACTCTGGTGTTGGCAAAAGCTAAATCTGCAAAATCATTTCTGTTTGTTTGTTTGGGAAGCAATAGGTTTATGAATCCCATTGGAAAGTTGGACAAAAAATAACTTGATTGATGAAAAGTTCATTAGGGTGCTTTGCATATCATGTGATTGTAAAAATGCCTCAGAAGTACTGAGTGCTTTTTATGTGAGCTTGGAACTTTTAGAGACATTAACCACTGAAATAGATTCCAGCTGGTTTAATCTTTGCTCTACTTGAGGTCTTTCTGACTTGAGCTATGTATGTTTAGTCTTCAAAGTAGAACTAAAATGACCCTGTTTTCTAAAGATTATGACATTCCTGGTTAAAAAATTGACAGATTCTAAAATACCCAGACAGCTGAACTGTTAACCAAACATTAATCTGCATCCACAAGCTATAAAGGGTACTGGTCCAACTAAATAGAAACCAAATCAAAATCCTTGGGAGTCAATGATGGTTTAATTAAGGTTCAATATTTTGTGGAGAAGAAATGGTGGTCCAATTGATGAAGACCCAACTTAGCACCCCTTCCTAATACAATGATGATATTTATCTTTATTGTCAATGGAATTAAAGAGAATAATTCATCAAGAAACCTAAAGAATTGGTAACAAAGCAGCACACCCATAAGGAGGGAGGCCATAAACTCTTGGAAGTATAAAGATTAGGGAGGTATTCTATGGCAGTATGGCACCTACAAGCCAAGATATGTAGGGTCAAAATTAAATCAATAGATCATGAAGGCTTTTACAAACTTTGAGGGGGAAATGTGACCCTGGTTGATCATAAATTTATAATATATAGTTGATAAAGATACAAAATAAAGCTTGTGATGGGTATGGTGGATCCAACCCATTTGAGTCTGTTCCTAATCACAATCATAATTGTCCTCTTATGCTTCAACTACACCTTTCTATTTCTCTCCCATGCCACCATCTTCCCCCCTTTACAATCCCCCTTTTTATGAGTGAGAAAAAGATAATTCTGAACTGTTTGTGGAAATTCCTCTACCATTTGGAGTGTTGCTTTCTCTTCTTTTCTAACAGGTTTCCTTCACTTTGCTACTCCTCTGAATCATTAGTGGTGGTAGCTAGACTTGGGAAGATCCCAAAAGATTAGATTCCTCTAGTTGTTAGTCTTAGCATATGGAATGTTATATGAGTTTATATTCTAAGCAAAGGATGGATTAGCATCAGATTAAGAGTGTGTTTATTCTAATTCTTTGAGATCATGATCTATTCAAATTTCAAAAGTTGCATATTCTGAAAGAGAACTGCTTATCCATCCCAAGGATTAATGGTAAAGAGAACTTTTTCACTTGTTATACACACATTCTTGGCACAGACCATGCCCAATGAGAAACCAACACCAAATGCACATCTAGCTGTATGCAAAATATCATAGAACACTACATTGAAAAAGGGTTTTGTAAACTTTAAAGTTTAAACAAACCAGATTCTCTCTGAGTTTGATTATGTTATGTGTTAAATGGCCATCGGATCGAGTCCTAAGTGCGGGAATAATGTGTTATGATCATCTCTAACAATCATTAAGAGTTTTCATTAATCATTTTATTATCATATAAACTATACATTTTGACATTTTGTTTCAATGCCTCTCTGAGTGACAATTATCTGCTCTCCCTACTGTAAATTTGATTAGATTTACCGATTTCACCAAATGTCATCAAACTAGAGGAAAATTCATGAGCTTGGAAACAGGCCTTCCCTGCTGAGATCATAATAATGTTGATCTAATCGCCGCAAACACATGAGTTAAACAAAAATAGCAGCTAGTTGGGACCTGAAGTTGAAAGAAGGCCAACACTTTTTGACTTAATCGAATGGAGTATAAAACCATAAACACTTCAGAATCTTTGACTGACTTCAACTTTTAACCTCAAGTTAATAAAACCCTAGTATTTTAACTATTCAACTCTGGTAAAAAGGTAGGTTTGAGTATCATTGTCAATGAGTCAATGGAGTCATGATTTCCTTCCAGCTCCAGGGTTGTTTCTTTTGCTTGATGATGGAGATTGAGAAGTCAAATACAGGACGAACCACTAGCCAATCTTTAAGCTGAAGAAATATCATGGAAGAAAGATGAAGTGTAGAGAAAGGAGCCAAAAACTGTTGTGGAGAAGTGACAGATGACACAGATCCATGACTAGTAGCCTTTGGCAATGCAGATTTCTTGGTTGCTTGTGCTTGCATATCTCCCTATCTGCTTTGCCACTCAAAGTTTCAAAAATAGAATCATGGAAACACAGATAATGACATGCATGCCACGACACTAGCAGAACCCGTGAGCTTGAATCATCAACTATTTTGCTATGTTTTTACAAGTCTATACGCCATTAACAAAATTCAACAGGCTACTGCAATATTCTGATTCCCTCCCTCTCCTCATTCAGTCATGTTGATGGTAGATGGTTACTTTGTTCTTACACAAGGTTGTAAAAAGTTCGAATCAAACGTCTGAATTTTAACGTCTCACAAATATAGTTAGTTAAATCATCAAGTCCTTGTTTGTTACTCCTCAAAACTGGATTCCAATAAATAACTTTAACATTTTAAGTATGAGAGAATCTAGTAGTGTTAATGTAAGCAATTGCGACACTCAATAATTCACGAGTTAATTAAATTGTATGATTGTTACTTCATTTTTTTTTTTAACGTAAAACAAGATGTTTGCTCAAATGCTTCAAATTTGTTAAAACTAAACCAACTAGACAAACGAATAAAACATGTTCTAAAGTGTGCATAGTTCACACAAAGTAAAGTTGGAGCGTAACAAATTGAGTGTTGATAGTTTGATACAAAATCAATAAAGGTGATATGGTTTTGGATACACTCTGCATATGCATAAAGCATTATCATGGGCATGCCATCATTGATTTTTTTTCGCTTTCTGAACCTGTTCTTAAATCTGAGGGAAAAGCAACAACAAAATCTAATTGGTAATAGAACCTGCAAGGTGAAACCAAGTAAGTAACCAACAAGCAGAACAGAAGGGTCCAAGCTATTCATTACTAAGAGGAAGGTGAAAAGAACAATGCATGTTAAATTCCCTGTGACTTTTTAAGGATCTCACACTCCCTGATCTACATGCTTGTTTGTGCAATAGGCTATACTCATTCTCAATGAATGATATGCAAGTAAAAGTGTGGCTCATTCTCATTCCAATTGGGACAGTTGATCATCACACCAGCACACCCAATAGAGCCACCTCTCTCTTTTTTTTTTGGTTACAATAGAGCCACCTCTCTTTCTTGCCCAAATGATTTGCTTCTGCATTTTGTAGGGTCTGATTTTATGGATGGGTTCAAGTCTAAAATGTACTGAATATCCTTCTAATTTCACAGGCCATGACATTTTGTTTATAAAATCTTGAAGCTCATAAAGAAACAAAATTATAATATATGGGTCCAAATTTTAATGGTGGTCATTATATTTCACAATCTTGAAATCATTTGGGGAGTAGGAAGCTAGGGTTCCTAGTCATGATGAATTTGGGAAATAATATAAGAAACAGAAAGTTATACATAAAATGGGAAACTGTTGACACCTTTCTCAGATGCTAGTATACAAGGCAAAATCATATGCAAGAAGAATTATAAACAGTGGAATGATTTTTTTAAAAACATGGTTATGTTCCAAATGAACTTTTCTAGTAACATCAGAGTCTATAGAACTGGATGCATGATCCAGAATTTCATAACAGATTAGAGACATATTTGTTTATAGAATTCAAACAATCTCAAGCTCTAGGTGGTAGTCAGTTACCTAACCATTTGGAACTGGATCAGATTCTGCAGTCTAGTTCAGAAGCTCAGAAAAATTTCAACAAAAAAAAAATGGGGGGAGAATGACAAAACTAAAACTATTTCCAACTATGTCATGTTGCAGACATGTGATGATGTGAAGTGATTACCGGTCTGCTTCTTTTTTACTTAAACAGTGATTCCAGGTAAAATGTACCTTCTGGTAAACGGATTCCAAAGGCAGAGTAATAGGATTTAGCTAGGGTAGAAGCTACTACGTACTCTGCCATTGGAAAAGAGTGAAGAAGAGCTGAAGGCTCCGGTAGTATAGTCATAGCAGGACCATCGATCCTAGTCAATGATCAGGACAGTGGCAATGGTCGGTCTAATTGGTGGTGCATAATTGGTTTGATATGACCTATAGTCCTATACTGATCAGGACCTTTGGCCCCAGATGCCACCATCTTCTCTTTAACTATGATGTGAAAGTGAAGCCTTTTGATACTTCTTCTTAGGGTTAGGGTTAGGGGGAGACACCCAGAATGTTGTTCTTAGATGAGTGTTTTCTATCTTCAATTCAAGCTCCCATAACCCAAGGCCCATATTGAGTACCACATCTCAGCCCAGCCAAAAGATGGCCTGGGTTTGTTGCCAAATTATGAAAATGGAGAACTGTTTGGCAGTAATGTTCCAACTTCCAAGCATGACATGGTTCTAAGCTATTTATATACATAGTTATAACGTGCAAGGCATGAGTATGACACCAAACAAAACAAATATCATCCATCAACAATTCCTTGAAAGCAAACACCATTCATCAAAACACTGAGCTTCTTGTGTCTAAGCAAAACAACAAGGCAACCTAATAACTCAAAAGTGTTGATCTCAGACTTATCCATAAAATTAAACCTCTAGAAAGGTCATCCCTTGGAGCATTGCGTTTCAGCAACAAATAACAAAACCTTGTAAACCTCAAATTTTTTGAACCTAAAATACCCGATCCTCTTCCCGTTCATGATCTCTTTATGGCAAACTTTAACCAGCTTTTGTATATAACCGTCCTCAAAGCTTAACCGTCCTCAAAGCTTGGACCGAAAGCAATAAGAAACAGAAGCTTGACAAGCATTGTGGACTTCTCCTAGTTGCTTTACCCAAATTTCAGTTTCTCTTCCTTGCAAGACAGGACTAACTACTCTCTTCCCTCCCTTTACTTCCACTCAAATTTCAGTGCTATATAAACACAATTCACACAATGCATGCTCAAAACAAACCAAGCAAAGAGACCAAACAATTAAGAAGGGGAAAGAAACCTGACGCGTTTGTTATCAATGAAGATCAGGGTAGAAGCAAAGGAATCCAACCCCGATGGTGAGCAAAAACATCCTCTCTTGCACGATACACTGTCACCGGAAATAGAGGAGAAAAGAACGCTGATACAGAGAGCCATGAACCAGACGTTTCAGAGCACAGCTCATTTAGCCAATCTTTTACCTACTGGAACAGTTCTTGCATTTCAACTTCTGGCACCTATATTCACAAACCAAGGCGTTTGCGACTCGGTCAGCAGGGTCATGACTGCTGGTCTTGTAGGCCTCTGTGGCGCTTCGTGTTTTCTACTCAGTTTCACTGATAGCTACAGGGACAACAAGGGAAACGTCTGCTATGGATTTGCTACATTCAAAGGCTTATGGATCATAGATGGGTCAACCGCCCTTGCACCAGAAGTTGCTGCAAATTTCAGACTGAAGTTTATAGATTTCCTCCATGCCTTCATGTCCATACTTGTATTTGCAGCTATTGCACTATATGATCAGAATGTAGTGAATTGCTTTGACCCAGCACCGTCGGATAAGGCTCAGGAGGTTCTCACATCATTGCCAGTTGCCATTGGTGTATTCTGCAGCATGTTGTTTGTTGTGTTTCCAACCAAGCGCCATGGGATTGGCTTCCCCCTCTCTGCAAGCTAACGATTCTCCTATTTGATCGAGCTGTGGAGCTCTGTTGCAACCTTGTCTATTCTTTATTTGATTCCAGCATCCTCCAAATGCTATCGATGTGGATTTATTACTATTTTGTTTGTATATTCCAAGGCACTTGTAAAAAAATAAATTTTGATGAACACACTTGTTGATGGATCGGATGATTACAAAAATTGTTTCTTGTATTGATTTAAGAACTGCTTGTCAAATCTACTTCTCCTTAATTACATGCCAAATGAACAGAGCACTTGCCTGTACTGCAAGACTGGGTTATGCAAACAACTAAACAATAAGAAATTGGTCTAACTATCAAAGCATCTCCAAGAACTAAATGTAGATGAAGTTTTCATGAATCCAAAAACTGAGAATGTCATCTTGGATGGTACAAGATTATGAGCAAGGAGAGAACATATGAATCCAGTATGAACAATCACCAAGGACATCAGTTTTCATATTATTTTTAGTGCAAGTGCTATATTTTGCTCTTATACACTATGATGACTAACAAAGGACTGTCCGGGTAAAAAAATGTTTATGATAAGGGATACAAGTGTACCTTAGCACTTAATAGCTCAGAATTCATCCAACTTATTAATCAGCTAATTCGCTCATCAGCTCAACATGCAACAACTCAGCAGGTTCACGCACCTTGGTGCGATCCCAAAACCCTTCAACCACAACATTCCATATTCCATAATCTGGAACGCATCCATCAAGCACCATCTCATCAACAATTCGATAAGCTTTGTGCAGGTCACCTTTTTTACAGATGTATTTCACTAGAGTATCAAAAGTTTCTACATCAATTGAGAAACCCCTGGTGCGCATGCTAAGATACAACTGAAAGGCTCGAGCTAGGTTGCCACTTAAACACAGGCCTTGAACTACTGCATTATGGATCCTGACATGAAGACTCCAGGTTAATCTGTTAGGTGAAATCCCACCCAGGACCATCTCATCAAGAAAGTTTGCAGCTTCCTGGAACTTGGAAACATTGCAGAAGCCAGTTATTAGTTTACCATACTGCCCTGCATCTGGTTTTAAGCCCTGCAGCTTCATCTTGTCCAGAATCTCCAAAGCCTCTTGTAGCTTCCCTTCTTGGCAGAGTCCATGAAGCAACGTACTATAAGTGACCATGTTGGGCAAATGACGTTTACTAACCATCAAGTCTAATAATTCCATTGCTTCTGAAGAACGTCCACCCTTGCAGAAACCATCCATCAACGAACTATAAGTAAACACATTCAGGTTGATACCTTTGCATTTCATTTCTTCAAACAATTCCACAGCTTCATCCAAATTGTTAGATTGGCACAAACCACGTATCAGGCAAGTATACGTAACAACAGATGGCAAACAATCTTTTGTTCCCATCTCATGGAATAGCTCCTTTGCCTCACCAATCTTCCCCAACTTACACAGTCCATTAATCAATGTACCATATGTATATGAATCAGGGGTGTAGCCATGATCAGGCATCTCACGAAATATCCGAACAGCTGCATCCATGGAACTACTGTTCTTACAAAGCGCTTTAATCAAAATATTAAGTGAAACAATGCTAGCTGGAATGCCGGTTCTCCTCATATACTTGTAGAATCTGAAAGCAACCTTCAACTGGTTTTCCTCCACAAGAATCCCAAATATTGTAATGTAAGATTTTTCAGTTGGTTTGCACTGAAAATCCTCCATCTTGTCAAACACCCTGACAGAATCCAGTGGCCTATGAACTCGAGCATATCCTCTACAAACAGACAAGAATATATCTTCCGTAATGCTGCATTTCTCCTCCCTCATCCTATCAAGCAGCGCCTCGGCAGACCTGAACTGGTTTGCAGAGACTAATCTAGATATCATGAGGCCAAAAGTGCTGTGATCATGCCGAAAGCCATTGGTGTACTCAGCTGTTGCGGAGTCAAATATAATCAGCGCTTTCTGGAGGTCCTTCTCGGCTTTTATCAGCTGCCCGACTTGCAAAGAAGTGATCTGTTTCGACCATTTAAACAGGGTTTTACTCCCCATTGTTTTCTCTCTACAACTCACTTCCACGCGATCAACTGAATCAAATTAGTCCAGAGCTACAGAAACATCATAACCCACGAGAATATCAGTAAAATCAAACCACAACACTTTGTTTAGTTGCTTTTTTATCGTACTGCAAACTCTGTGGGGCATTTCATCAAACATGTGCTGTGCATGAGAGTGGGGGTAATGTAAATTCAATTCAGAGAGAAGAAGTGGCTATCTTACTATGCAGATTTCTACTGCCCATCATGAAGTTGTAGCTGATCAGGGTGTTTTTCCGTCGTCGGTGACGGTGTGGGAATACCGGAGGCTTTTGACGGCATCGGTGAGAATCGAAACGGGCCCGGAGACGTGCAGATATATATGGATAGGGTAATTACGTTAGAGTTATTTCTTGTCTAGTTTAGGCCCAACCAAATGATGAGTTGACACTACAAAGTTTCCTAAACCCAAATGGAGAAAGAAGTTCCCAAAACACCATATTACGCTCTTCATCCAAAATTTCTATACATTTTTATTCGTTGTATTGTAACTTTTTATTCTTTTTTGAAAACACTTTTTATTCTTAACTTGGCTATAATTTTTTGTTTGACAAGATATAACCAATATATTAACGAGTTTGGTTAATAAATATTGGACACGAACTAATATTAAATCACGCCCCTGTTCCACGGAATATCACTTTCGAACCTTAATAAAACTAGATAAAAACAAGATATTGAGCTAAGAAAGAACTACAATTGAACAATGAACTTGTTGTAGCCAAATTTATCCACAATGAGGTAATGTTATGTGTAGTTTTTATAGGATTTGATTGTTATAAACTTTTCACACATCCAAAACAATTATAATCTTCTTACTCTTTTGTAAGCTTTTATAAATAATGAGATGCTATTTGATGGTCTGATTGTCGTGTTGGTTAGACTATCACGATAACCAGACCGAACGCCTTAATATCTCTCTCCTTGACCTGTTTCAGACGAAAGATCTCCTAACAATTACTGAATTACCTTCTTCCCGTGAACCACAACACCATATTCACGGATTATTCACCCAACCAAAACGAATAAAGTCATTAGGGGGAAACAAAAACGAGGACCAAAAACGATAAGCCTTTCAAAATCAGCACCCCGCCTCGTAGCTCGTTAGCCTCTCAATAGGGATAAGTGGGCTCCCACCAACCCATCCTCTCTACCTTTCACTCTCCTCCCCATCATATCCACCCCATCATCCTCTTCCCATGCTCCCCACCACACCCAACCCAAACCCCAACGAATGAAAACAAACCCAATTAACCGCTCTCTGCCTCCTCCACTCCATAAGAGCTAGCTCACTCTAGTCATATCCTCCCAAACCAAAAACCATGGAGTCGCGAGTGTTGTCACGCGCCACCGCCTTCGCCTCCTCCGTCCCCTCCCTCCGTAAGTCGTCCCCGCGCCACCCCGCCGCAGTCTCTTTCGCCGCCTCGCCTCGCCGCCCGATCGGCGCCGTCAGCGAGGGCGGGAACTTGATCTGGGGGAGGCAGCTCCGTCCGGCGCTGCTCCTCGAGGCCTCGCCGTCGCCGTCGAGGAGGGACGCTCTCAAGCCGTGCCGTGCCGCCGCCGCCGGGGGTAGCGATTCCGCCGGGTGAGGTCCGTCTCCTCCGTTTTTTATTCCGACCCGGCCTGACGATTTCTCTCTCTTCCTTTTGTTTTTCTCACTCTCTCTGAGCTGTGTTTTTCACAGAGAAGCGAAGCCCGCTCCGGTCGGGTTCCTCGGGAAGTACCCGTGGCTGGTCACCGGCTTCTTCTTCTTCATGTGGTACGTGACGTCACTCCCCGCCTAACGGCTCTGGTAAAACTTTTTGTCAACTAACTCTGTGTGAGGGATGGAAATTACGAATCTGTCCTTCGTGTGTTCAGGTACTTTCTGAACGTGATTTTCAACATTTTGAACAAGAAGATCTACAACTACTTCCCGTATCCATAGTAAGTCCCGGCCAAATTTCATCAGTGAGGGTGTTTTGGTAATTTTATGAGTTTCTGATGGGAGAAAGTTTGTTACAGCTTTGTGTCGGTGATACACTTGGCAGTTGGGGTGGTTTACTGTCTGATCAGCTGGGCCGTTGGCCTTCCTAAGCGCGCTGTAAGTCAAACAGTCAAAAGTTAATTTTGTAGATGCAGAGATAAAAAAATAGATATGATTGAGAATTTAACTGTGGTAAAAATCTCATGTAGCCTATGGACTCGAACCAATTGAAGTTGCTCATCCCTGTTGCGGCGTGCCACGCACTCGGGCACGTCACCAGCAATGTCTCATTTGCAGCCGTTGCTGTCTCATTCACACACACCATCAAAGGTAAAAAGGAAAACTGACTGTATGTTACAGTTGGTATAAAAGTACTGTGGTAGTTAGTAAATGATCCAATTTTACCATGATAGCATTTAACATTTGAAGCTTTGTTTGTTTTACAGCTCTTGAGCCATTTTTCAATGCCTCTGCTTCTCAATTCATACTTGGACAATCAATCCCCTTGTCCTTGTGGTTGTCTCTGGCTCCTGTTGTTCTTGGTATGCTTTCTCTTTATGCTCATTTGATCATGTAGTTATTTTAAGAATATATGCTTCAGTTTTTTGACTTTACAGTGAGCAAAGTTGTAAATTATCTTCTGTTCAAATGCTGCAAAAATTATACAAATTATATAATTTGATCATCAGAACATTATGCATTTTAAAATGCAGGTGTGTCAATGGCATCACTCACTGAGTTGTCATTCAACTGGCTTGGATTCATTAGTGCTATGATTTCAAATATCTCCTTCACTTATAGGAGTATCTATTCAAAGAAAGCCATGGTGAGCTTAGATTCCATGAAACTTTTGCTGGCATTTTGTTTTGAATAGGACATCAGGCATTGCTAATGACCCTTTTTTTTATATTGATTTTTGCAGACTGATATGGATAGTACCAATTTGTACGCTTACATTTCAATCATCGCACTCTTTTTCTGCCTTCCACCTGCTCTCATTGTAAGTAAAACTTCTAGTGAGATCCCTGCATGAAGTGTCGGTTCTTTAAATGAAATAATAATTTGATTCTGTGATGTTCTGTCTTATATCATAGTTGGAGGGACCTCAACTGCTTAAGCACGGCTTTGCTGATGCAATTGCTAAAGTAGGCCTTGTCAAATTCATTACTGATCTCGTCTGGGTGGGGTTGTTTTACCATCTCTACAATCAGGTAAAACTGTCATGAATGTTGACCTTAAAAGGCTAAAATGGTACCTCAATGTTACTCTCATGAATGTTGATAATAGAATTTTGACTCTCTTTTTGGGTTTTAAATATCAGCTGGCCACCAACACCCTTGAGAGAGTGGCACCTCTTACACACGCAGTTGGAAATGTGTTGAAACGTGTGTTTGTGATTGGGTTCTCAATCGTAATCTTTGGTAATGTTGCTTATCTTTTGCTCAGCTTCTATCGACCTGCTTTTCATTTTCTTTACCCCTTTGTTAACTTCAGCTCTGTTTCTTTGGATGAAAAAAACATTTTGAGTTCTTACCTGTAACGAATTGATGACCCGCAGGTAACAAGATTTCAACACAAACTGGTATTGGAACGGCCATTGCAATTGCTGGAGTTGCTATCTACTCTTACCTCAAGGCCAAGATAGAGGAAGAGAAACGAGTGAGTCAGATATAACCAATTAAGTTCATGTTACAGTTTTTTTTCTTTTGTTTACAGACGATAGTACTATCTTCATTCATTCATGCTTTTTTATGGCCTTATGATTATTTGTGTTCTACTTCTACTGGTCTACTTCAATTAGCAAACGGGTGTGTGTGCTCTATAATCTTTGATTTGGTCATCATCAATAATGAATTTTGATTATGAAGAGCATTTACTTGCTATCTTGTGCTCATGAGATCAGACTTGTTAATCTTATGGGTCTAATATAATTTTTTTTTTTCTATGACCAGCAAGCAAAAGCTGCATGAGAAGAAAGGAAGAATGGGACATCGAGGAAATCTCACATTGTAAATTTCATGAATTTCCTTCAGGTTGGAATGGCAGATTGAGTATCTATTATCTATGTCAGAGTTTGTTCAATTTCCTCTTCCCTTTTTCCCGCATTGATTCAGAATACAAACACATTCTAATTTTCAATGGTCTCAATAATGTATCAATTTAATCTGCCCCTCATATAGAGCTCTTAATCTTGAAGTCTCCCATTGACAGATTGAATAAGTGATTAGCATAATAAGTGAGTTTTGCATTCCCATTTTATGTCTTGGAAGTTGTAACTGCACCTCAAGCAAGCTCAATGCAACAACTCTATCCCTATAGGTTTCCATCCTCGTGTCTTTTTATCAATTAGATCGATTTTGATTTTCTGAACTGTCGAATTATTTGTTTCAACAGGAAGCTTAAGACATGTATGTTCTGTAAATGTTTGTTAAAACAAAAAGGAAAGGCATCAATTGAATGCCGATAATAGGCTTACCTTCTTCGATGGCCAACAATAGGGGTGGTTTTTTTTGGGTCAGATTGATCAAAAGATGAGTTCAAATGAACAAAGCAAGGAGAAAGCAGTAATTCGACAAAAAGAGAGAGGAGAAAGCAGCAAGGCACCAGTACTTAATTGGTAGAAATAAGTGACTAGCTAGCAGCTGGCTTGTGTTTCTAGATTCACTTAAAAACCCTCTCTACTATTTTGCATTCCTTAAGGCATAAATTGCATCATCAACGATTAATGAAAGTTAAATAGAACTGTACAAACTTCATGCGCAAGAAATCAATCATACAAGTGATAGAACTAGCTAGTAATTTAAGCTTTCAACTCTATCGGTGTATATACAACTTGCATATTATAATAAGCTGTAGCCCAAAAGGGAACGAAAACACCTCCCCTTATGACTGCTGACTTTACATACCGAATTGGGATATCAGAGCTGGGTATTAATTAGATAGTTGGCATGAACAAAGTGCCTTGCTGAATGAACATTTGAAGCAAGCAAATCCGAGAAGAAAACAAGCTAAGAGGCCAACATACTTGATTGCAAGAGTTGAGGGGCTCCTGTTGCCGTAGATTAGATTACTCTGAATAGAAATTGTTGAGATATCAATCCCACATCGGGAATATGAGACATTGTCTATGGTTTTATAATGGTTTGGGTCACTTAATTCATTGCTAATTGGTTTTGGATGCGAACCCCAGATTACTTTATCATGGTATCAGAGCGGGTTACCCACGTCCACGTGTGAAACCCAATGGCCACACGAACTCCACATCACCCAAATAGTTGTCCACGTGTTAGGTTTGAAAATTGGCCACACGTGCGGGGGCGTGTTGAGATATCAATCCCACATCAGGAATATAAGACATTGCCTATGGGTTTATAAGGGTTTGGTCCACTCCATCTATTGTCAATTGGTTTTGGATGTAAACCCCAGATTACTTTATCAGAAATCACATTAAGAAATGAGCCGAGTTCCTTTTTGTCAACAACCTGAAATACCAACTAAGCTCTGTTGGGATGAAACTGATCGATCTGAGAAAGTTAGGATTCAAAAAACATAGTGTGAGAGAGTTTGACAGTAATTCATAACCTGCTTCCGATGATGAACGCGACCTCAAAGCTGGCTTAGAATTGCAGGGTCTAGAAACCTGAAGTATTTTGGATATTAGAGACTGTAGCTTTTGAGCTTGTCTATGTATCTGCATGTGACAATCTTGAATCTGTTACATTGGTTGCAGAATATGGCCATGGCTAGAAGTTATGATTGTGTTAAGGGTATGTGGAAACTTGAAATATATCAACATGTTCAATGGATGTGATCAATGAGTAATTTACACAACTTTTTTACACCACAACATAACCATATGCATTGTGTTATTTATGTGAATTGGTCTACAAAGTAAGCATTCTAAAATCTAAACTAGAAGAACACATGCATGTTCCTTTCGGGAAACACTTGCGGCACTTGTTTTAAGCGTCGTTCATGTTCAGCTGGTTGTTGTAGCATATCTATCTTGCGCCAATACCCACTTAAGTCTCCACTCTCCACTGATCCATCTGTTCTCCCTTTTCTCATGAGCAATGCATTCCTCTAGCCGGACCAACTCTCTTTCAATCCAATCCTTGGTTATATCTTCATGTAGCTCTCTTGCCTTTTGACCAATCTCCGCAACTGTATGTCTCCTAAGCAGGCAAATTTCCGGGCTCTGTTGCAAATCCTCACATTCTTCCTTAGTGAAGTCGCAATCCGATAGCAGAGAAACCGAAATTGGATCCTCTCTTCCAATTAGTTCCAGAAAAGTCTCTTCATTTTTGTTAATAATGCCCTTAACTTGTATGAGTTTGTGATCAGAGGAGTTATTTGACTTATTTCCTTCAGCATTTTCCACTCTCACAAAGCTTCCCACCACCTTTCTCTCCCAACTTTCGGGCTGCTCCAACATCAACTTCTCCACTAAGCTCCTTCTCAAATAGACAAGCTTCATGTTATTAGCTACTATAGCTGCATAACAGGTTCCTTCAACATTCTTCAAATGTTGATCCAGAAAACTAAACACATCGACCACATCTACCTCTTCCTTTCTGAAAATTTTATTCAGCCTCCAGTCACATCTAACCTTTGTCTTCTTATTTGTGTACTCAAGAAGGTGTCTATCCATGACATACTCGTAGATTGCAGATCCCAACTCACGTTGTGATAATTGCTTGCTTGTATCTTTCTTAACGGATTTGAGGAACCCAATCAGAGGTTCTGATCCCCATCCCATAAATTTTGTTTCTACCTTCTGCCTCTTTTGTAATATAGACTTCTGAAATTGTAGATGATCATCATCATCATCGTCGTCACTAATTCCAATCTCTTCTGCTTGTGCCTTCCGTTTTCCCAATATTGAATTGTCAGCTTCTATATGATCATCATCTTCGTCATCATCATCGTTACTACATGTATTTGGGGAATAGACATCATCCAAAGTCAAGCCCTCATTTTCCTTTATGATTTCCCAACACTCCTTGAATCGACACTCAAATGTATCCCTATTCTCGAAGTCTAATCTCTTTCCATCTGGTCTACATTCCGAGTTTGATTTCGCGAGCCTAACTAGCTCCAAACACTCCTTGCAGAGACCTTCTTTGTCCTTCCCTATTATCAGTGAAAACTCAGAAGAAACACTCGTACTTGTGTAGCAAGAGTTACACAATGAGTATGTGCATCAAATGCATGAGAAGCTAATTGTGACTGATGATCCGGGAAGACACTGGGAACACAAGTGCTTGTTACAAGTCCAGCGCTTTCTGCTTTTGAGGATGGATTAGCTCCTTCCTATACATTTAGGATGATAAACTTTTGAGCAGCCTTCGTGGTCACATAGCACTAAACGCCCACCATCTTTGCAGACGAAGCATTTTTCCATGTGCATGTACTTTTCTTCTTTGAGGTTCTTGTTGAGGAGATTGAATCTTGATTTGGACTAGTATAAATGAAGGAAGTTTTATTGCCACACAATATATAGGAGAGTGATTTTGGACTTACCAAGTAAGAAGAGGAGTCCTTTCCAAGAAAGATGGATCCCTAGGTCCTATCTGTCTTAGTTTTTCAAACAAGTAGCTAAAGTCCAAAAGAATCTTTGGTGATGTGGCTAACGTGCTTGCTTCCTCATAGCTGTGCACTTTGCCTATAAATAGAGAGCAAGACCTCTCTTGCTCTTTGGTTATTGAAAATAGTCTTGTTTGTTTTCTTTCATTGAGTCTATCATTTTGCTAACTACTCATTTATCTCTAAGTCTTCCCTGTGATTGTCAATCTTAGAGCTAAGCACCAAAACCTTTTCAAATTCATATCATTATGCATTTGCATACCTTGAGATCTGTCTAGGTGATGCAACAACCCGGCAAAGCTGTCTTTGAGAATTAACTAAAGGTGTTAGTTGAATTCTGCATAGAAGCTTAGAATAGTGCTATGTGTAAAACACTTGAGTGACAAGAGAGCAAGTTCAGTTGAGTGCTAGTAGTTAGACTAGGCAGTATGGCTAGGTGTTGTGCCATCCTCTGAGTTGTGAGTCTTGTAAGAAGGGTCTTTACAATAGTGGAAAAGTTTGTCTCTCAAGAGTTAGAGGCACGCAGATTTTCTCCCTGGTTGCAGGGTTTCTGCGTATAAAAAACGTACTGATGTTATATCTTTTACTTTCAATACTTACCTTTTTATTTACACAACTTAGTCTCACAGCAAACAGGATAGCACAATCTTTGCTATCCTTGTGTGCGGGATAGAGCAAAAAGTTGTTAGGGCCTATTCACCCCCCCCCTCCCCCCCTCTAGGACCTTCAAGTGGTATCAGAGCGGGTCGCTAGCCTAGCTAGTGAGATCCCTCTTTGTCCCGAGAATGGATCGTGGTAGAGGCTCTACCCCTGTGAATACTCCACCATTCTTTGATAGAACGGATTATTCTCAGTGGAAGGTAATGATGACCGCGTTCCTTATCTCCCAAGATGATGAGAGACAATGGACTATGGTCGAAGAGGGTTGGAAACACCCTTTGAAACCCATGAATGAGGGTTCTGCCGTATTAATGCAGAAACCCAAATCAAAATGGGATTATATTGAAAAAGGTGATTTTAGAATGAACACCAAAGCTCTTAACAGCTTATTTTTTGCACTACCTAAAAAAGAGCGGAGAAGGATTATCACAAGGATTATCACTTGTCCTAACGCTAAGAATGCTTGGGATACCTTAGCCACTACCTATGAGGGTAACACTAAGGTAAAGGCTCAGAAACTTTAGAGCCTGTTCCTTGAGTTTGAGGAAATGTTTATGCGTGAGGATGAGAGTATAAATGAGTTTCATGGTCGTCTTCTTAGTGTCACAAACCAGTGTCAATGATTGGAAGACCCCATTTCCTCCCATAGGATTGTCAAAAAATTCCTCTGTGCTATCCCTCCTAGTTATGAGGCTAAGCAAATTGCCATAGAAGAAGCCCAAAATCTAGATACTTATTCCTTGGATGAGTTGGTAGGAAACTTGGAAGTTTTTGAGTCTAAGAGGAAAAAGTCTAGTAAGTCAAAGACCATAGCCTTATCCACTGTCAATGAGGTAGATGAGAAACAAAAGGAACCTGAGTTTCTTGAGGGTAGTTTGGAAGAGATTGCCTACCTAACTAAACAGTTTGATAAGATGCTTAGGAAGAGAAGGTCTTTCCCTGTTGGTCGTAATCCCTCCCGAGGTTTGTCTTCTAGGAATCCTAAACCTAGTGATACCACAGGCGATAGGAATCCCAAGCCTAAACCCTTTCAGAAAGGTGATAAGTGCTATGAGTGTGGTGGTGTCGGACATAAAGCTGTTGAATGTCCAAGTAGGAAGAATAAATCCCACAAAACCTTTAAGGTGTCTTGGAATGATAGTGATTCCGAGCAATTCTCATCAATCATGACGATGAGAATATAGCTCTTGTTGCCTCTGTTGAGTTAGATGAGTTGTTTGAGGATGATGACTCTGACATCAACATGCATGATAAGTGTTCTAGGTTAGTGTCTGCCTCTAAGTCTATGCTTGCAAAAATTAAAGCTCTCACAAATGAGCTTTTAGAATACAAGGAGACCAATTAAGAGATGCATGAGAAGTTTCTATCCCGCAAGTCTAAATGGAAGGAAGAGAAAGTTTGTCTTGAGAACCAAGTGTTGTCCTTGCAAAGTAGTCTAGACTCTCAGGCCAACCTAGTTTCCACACTAACCTCTAAAAAGTCAGATCTTGAGAAAGCCCTAAGTGATTCACGTCAACAATTTGAGAAGTTCTCTCTTGGGTCCGAAAAGTTGACTAAGATTTGTGGTTTGGGAAAGTCTGTTAGGGACAAGACTGGTCTGGGTTTTGTGTCCGGTAGTTGTTCTAGTCAGGGTAACAAGACGACGTTTGTCAAAAGCAAAGAACCTTTGAATCCCACTTCCTTAGAGCCTACTAGGTCACAACATTTTGTTCCCACTTGTCATTTTTGTGGGGTAATAAGACACATCCGTCCTCGTTGTAGGAAGCTTAGATTCAGTCAGCAAAACTCTAGGAAGTCACAGAAGAATGAGAGTATCACTACATTCCAGTCAACTCTTGAAGACTCCCTTAAGGAGCTATCTAAGATAGCACAGAGTCTTGCCATCCTAAAGCCCAAAATTTCAGCTAGGAATCCTCCTGCTAGGAGAAGAGCCACCCTAAGGTAGGAAAGGCTAAAAGATCTTTTGAGACAAGTTTTTTTGACAAACGTGTTCGGGAACACGATTTTGATGATGACGATCTGTCATGTTTTGTTACAAGGGTCAGCTTCAATCCTAAACCTCATGATAGGATAGTAGTCATTTGCAATGTCGCCCTTACTGCCCTTTCAACTAGGAAGCTCGACTCTTGGTATGTTGATAGTGGTTGTTCTAGGCACATGACCGGTGACTGGAAGTGGTTTTCATCCAAGGATGAGACCTACCCATCAGGCAGTGTTGTGTTTGGGGATGGTGCCAAGACTGAGATCATAGGCAAAAGGACAGTTAGGACCTGTGGTCTGCCATGCCTGAAGAATGTACTTCTAGTTAGAGGTCTATAAGTCAGTTTGTTAAGTGTAAGTCAGATTGTTGATGAACATGACTCAGGCATCTAGACAAGTTAAGATGTCTCATCCTAGATGGCAAAGGTAGGAGTATCATGAGAGGTGAGAGACTAGAGATCAGTGTTATTGTATATCTGCTCATGAGAAGTTTACTCCTCAAATCTGTTTTCGATCTTAAGTTGCTAAGGATCTTCTTGATCTATGGCATAGACGTATGTGTCATCTCAACCATCAAGACATTGTCAAGTAATATGCACAAGGTAAATGCATGGGAAATAGCTCATTTATTGTGTTAAGGAGCTAGATATATAGATGGGTGGTGCAGTCATAGTTGAAGTTAAGGGAACAAGCCTACTATTGTGCACTATTGTTCTTGGTATTCATATACAAAGAGTACAGAGCATGCATGAAAAGAACTCAATAGTTGAGAACTATCAGTAATAGTTTGAGACTTGAGTAAAACACCTTGTATTTAGTTCTCATTATTCTCAATAGTAAAGAAAGATCGGATCACGCCCTGTGGATGTACCTCAAAGAGTGAGGGAACCACGTTAAATCTTGTGTTGTTGTGTGTGTTTGTTTTTCCTTATTATAGTTGCATTCTCGATATCGTATCTTGTTGACCAATCTGCTGCGTGAAACCCAACAAGTGGTATCATAGTCTAGGTTTCAGCCTAGGTATTATATGTTATGGCTTCGAGGGTATCAAGGTATGATGTCGAGAAATTTGATAGGAAAAATAATTTTAGCATGTGGCAAGTTGAGATGAAAGACATCCTAGTCAAGGATGGTCTATCAGAAGCTTTGGATAGGAATGAGTGGATAAGCTTTGATCAGCAAGCTTGTTCCACAATCCGGTTGTGCTTGTCGAAAGAAATCAAGCATAATGTCATGACGGAGACGTCCGCAAAGGGGATTTGGGAAAAGCTCGAAACGCTTTACCTAGAGAAGTCGCTCACAAATCGGATCAATCTTAAGAAGCAATTTTACAGGTTTACCATGGATGAAAGTACAACTTTGCAAGACCATCTTAATGAGTTTAACATAATGCAATCAAAACTGTTAAACTTGGAGGTGAATATGAGTGAAGAAGATAAAGTCTCGGTTCTTCTAGCATCACTTCCCAAGAAGTATGATCACTTGGTGACAATGATGTTATACGAGAAGCAGAGTATAGTTCTCGATGAAGTCACATCAACACTTCTCTATAATGAAAATAGGAGAAAAGTTGTAGATGTTAATTATGAGGACTCTAGAGTATTTTCTGCTATAGGAAGGAGAGAAAATCGAGATCAAGGTTGGAAGAGCTCTAAGTCCAACTCAGGATATCACAAGGACAAAGAGTGCTATTACTGTCTTGAAAAAGGGCACATCGCGTTGCACTGCCCAAAGCTGAAGAAGAAGAAAGATGTAGGAAATGAGAAAAATGAAGATTCTCATCAAAGAGTTTCAGCAACTTTCATTTCAGATTATGGTGATTGTTTTATCATGGCAACCTCTCATTCTAGTATGTTGTTTGATAATGATTGGGTCCTCGATTCTGGTTGTTCCTTCCATGTGTGTCCCAATAGAGATATGTTCATCAATTATACAAAGGTGAACAATGGTACTATTTTTACTACGGAAGGAAAAGCTTTCAAGGTGGAAGGCATTGGAGCAGTGAATATCAAGACACATGATGGTTTGGCGAAAATTCTTAGAGATGTCAGATATGTACCCAATTTAAGGTGGAATCTCATATCAGTAGGTGCACTAGACTCCAAAGGTTACAAGATTGTGACAAAAGGTGGAGTTTTGAAGGTCATGCTGAGTTCTCGTGTGGTGTTGCGTGGAAATAAGGTAAACAATATTTACCTATTGCAAAGGAATACGACAACATGTGGAGCTATTACGAAGTATTCTACATGGAGGCAAAATTCACATATGGGTCTTGGCAAGAAGTTGAGCAGGCGTGGCTTGCAAGTTAGTGAGAAGAATGGCGATCTTATTTCCCAAAAGTATTGTGAGGGAGCTACACAATCGAGGGGAAGGAAAACCACTTTTAGATGGCAACCGAAATTACAGCAGTCCTTACAAGGAGGCAGGGAGGCAAACCCATAAGGACAAGTATGACGTTGGCTCTTGGAAATCCTGATGGCAATAAGGTAGCTCATTATAGTGCCATGAAAGTGAGTTCGAGGCGAGAAGTTGGTCATGTTGGTGATGCTATGGAAAGTCAGGAGCGCTTTATCCTCAATTGTGCTGAGGAGATGACTTTCATTGATCAACCGGTGGTTCGTGGGCGATTGGAGAAGGTTACTTGTGGCGATGTCAAACCATGTTCTGAGAATGACTTGGTAAAGTCTTTACTCTTTGACAAAGTTTTATGTGATGATATGCTTGTGGCTACACAAGGCATGTTATGTTTGAAGAATTCGATCTTAAGGGTCAAGTTTGAGGAAAGTTCAAACTTGACCGAAATTCTTTCTTGTTAAGGTTCATGGAGCATCCTAGGGCGTGAGGATGAGCATCTAAATACATATGCATTAACTGATGTTTCAGGTTGATGTCATTAAGTTTTCGCTAAGGTGGATGTTGAGATGTGGCTCAAATTAATGTTATGTTTGTTAGTAGGTGCAATATTGTTTGAATGGAAGAAATTGGCTGCAACATGCACAAGGTAAATGCATGGGAAATAGCTCATTTACTGTGTTAAGGAGCTAGATATATAAATATATATATATATATATATATATTTATAGATGGGTGGTGCAGCCATAGTTGAAGTTAAGGGAACAAGCCTACTATTGTGCACTATTGTTTTTGACACGACCCACCCCGAATTTCACCCTGAAACCCGGAGTAAGTCGTGCGGGGACCACCTCCAAGGAAAATTTACTGAAAAGATTAAGAAAATCTCCCTTGCAGATGGACAACCCTAACTCGAAAATTTCATATTACACTCTTAATTCAACACTTCCGAACATCACATAATTATCCTTCAGAAATTCTACACATAATATACAATAATCCCAAAGTATTCAGAGCTACTAAACATAAGCGGAAGCAAGAAAACACGAGTAGGTTGAACAGGTAACCTACTGACGAAAACTGGCAGAAATGCGGGTGACTATGCCTCGCCTCCTACTAGATCCAACCCGAACTCTGCAGACTGGGCAATTTAAAACGAAGGGCCCAGGGGAAAACATTTAACAACGTTAGAGTGAATGGACAAAAATTAAAATAATAAATAAAATATTTATGTTTCCCCAAATTAATTTCTAAGGAAAAATCGAATGCATGCCGCAAGCGATAAAACTTTTATCCCATAAAATATCGAGCCTCTCAGACTCTATAATATATGTATGTATTTACACTCGTCCATACTCCCTATATAAATTCATGGGTCTATATAGGGCTACTACGCTCGCGTCCAACGCTCACGTCACGCCTTAATGCGGTACTATACTACACCATCAAGGTGGACAGACGGGTGTATAAATATGTGTCCATACCCCCTATATGAATTAAACACTCAAATAGGGCTACTACGCTTACGTCCAACGCTCATGTCACACCATAATGCGGCTATATGCTATGCCATTAAGGTGGACAGACACATATGGCTAGCTAGCATTTATATACATACTCTCTCATAAATACATATTTATATCCACCGAAAATCCCATTTTCGGTAACTCTCCAAGAGAAATAAAAATCGTCAAATTTAAAATGACGTTAAAATATTCCGCAACATTAATTGTTCAACCATGAACTATAGCATGCATTTATTTAAAATAAACGTCCACTCAAAAATTTGGCCTAAGCCTGATGTCGATCTGGGGCCTCGTCTGCTCGAGCCTCCTCACGTCCTGTTCCAAATATAATATTAATTTCCCAACCAATAATCAAATATTTAATCAAAATAGGCAAAATTACCCGAGAGCCATAAATACGCTCATCATTGCCTAACTTCGATATTCTTAAATCGGAACGATCCGAACTTAAATATCATACTCAACAGTCGTAAATACAACCTCTCCAAAATACGACTTAAATCCTACGGCCGGATTCTACATTAATTAACCGCCAAAAATACCAAACTTCGGAAATTCACAAACCTATCCAAATCTCATCCAAAAATTCCATAAATCACACCAATATACTCCTCTTAATATTCCACATTTAAAACCCTAAAAATCTCCTAACCGCCGGCGGCTCCGCCGGAGGCCAATTCCGGCAACCTCCAAAACCTATGAAATTTTGACAGAATAATCCTCTCATCAAGCTCTACAACTTTCATAACTAGCACAAACACCAATTCCAAGCCTAACTAGGGCAATCGACTAAAAACATCAAAAACACCATAAAACTTCCACCTCAAATTTCTCCTTACCTAGCTCAAGAGGGAGTGAGTCCTTTTAGGGCAAGGCTGCTGGGTTGGAGGGCTACAAAACCATACCAAGCTTGCCCGGATTGGTGGCCGGAGGAGGGAGTTCCGGCGAAATGCTTCCCGACGTTTCCGGCGGGTTTTCTTCTCTTCCGACGGGTTAGAGGCTCGGGGGCTAGGCCGGGGAGGGAGAGGAGGAGATGGGGGTCCGAACTGGGGTGGAGAGGCGGCCGGTGGCTGGCCAGACGGCGGCAGCTGGCGGCTGGGAACTTCCGGCGGAGAGAGAGAGAGCACGGGAGGGAGAAGGGAGAGAAAAGAGAGGAGAAGAAAAAGAGAGGAAATGGGTTGGGCCTCTCCAACCGGTCCAACCCCACTAATATACCCAACTCCCACAAATAAAACACCCCGAAAAAATAATAACCCGAAAAAAAAATTAACCTTTTACTAGCTAAAATTTACTATTTTTACCGTCGACATAACTTCCTCCCACGAATGATCCTCCGCACAATAATCGTCCCCTAAACCCCTCTAGGGACCAATTAAGCTATTAACTCAATGATCGAGACAGTAAAATTCTTATTATAATCACGCTAGTAAATAAGGTAAAAATATAAAGATCGGGATGTGACAGTTCTTGGTATTCATATACGTACAAAGAGTAGAGAGCATGCATGCATGAAAAGAACTCAATAGTTGAGAACTATTGATAATAGTTTGAGACTATTGGTGAAGAAACATTGAACATGAAAGAAGAAAAAGCAAGACTTGGTTTTTCTTCTTTGCATGGTTTCTGCATGTTGAGAGAGAAGGATTTGGCTATAAATAGACATGAAGCCTTTACATTATGCAGTGTGAAATCTGAGGTTGTGTAGTCTCTTATTTAGAGAGAATTTTATTCTCTGTCAATTGTTGTAAGAGAGTTAGCTTTACTGGGTATTGAGAGTGTGAGTTGAGAGGGGTGTACAAGGGTTCAAGGGTTTGGGTTTGAGTTATAAACTTGAGTGAAACACCTTGTATTTAGTTCGCATTATTCTCTATAGATTTAGAGAATATGTTTCTGTGACGACCTGTGCTTTTATTAATATATAAAATATGATATGGTGAATATGATTTATTTTAATTTTATTTTTTATTATTATTTCATATCATAAATTTTGGTTTGTATATTTATATAAGTATATATTTTTAGACCAGCCCATTTATGTTTTTGAACCCAAGTTCAGTTTAAAGGAAAAAAAAAAGCCCAAGACTAATTTACCTATCCCTTTGTTGGTTAACGACAAACCAATACCAATCTCTCAAATCTTTTCTACTGTTTCATCGTCTTCCTCCTCTCCCTTTGCTATTTCTGATCTTTTGCAAGCACCACTCCACCTAAGCCAAGAGATCAGTGGTACATGTGTGGAAGGATCGATGATGCTTAACGACAAAAAGAGTATGTTGAACTCAATTTGTCCTCTGCTATCCTCCCATCTTCTCATTCTCTTCACAAGCACCACTCCACCTAGATTAGAAGATCAGACCCAATACATTGATAAGATTGAGTTATCTTAGAAGCTGGAGCTGTCGTTCATATAGGAGAAGACTTGGAGATTCAGTTACTGGAAGCAGGAGGTGACGATTTTGATCGAGCTGGCATCGATTCCATTCTATCTCGAAGTGAATTCTGACCTGTTTGCATAATCCTATAAATACCTAGGTTTGGTTCTCTTATTATTCATTGAGTTGCCTATTATCTGTTTTATGAAAAGAAAAGAAAAGAAAAGGAGTGAGGGAGAGAGTTTTGTGAACAAGGTATCCGGGAAGTAAAAGCAGGAGATTCAGTTACCGGAAGCAGGAGGTGACGATTTTGATCGAGCTGGCATCGATTTCATTCTATCTCGAAGTGAATTCTGACTTGTTTGCATAATCCTATAAATACCCAGGTTTGGTTCTCTTATTATTCATTGAGTTGCCTATTATCTGTTTTAAGAAAAGAAAAGAAAAGAAAAGGAGTGAGGGAGAGAATTTTATGAACGAGGTATCCGGGAAGTAAAAGCATAGCTCTGAATTGAGGTAGGGGGAATTCGGGGAACCTCTATTTAATTTATTGTGTGTTGATTTTCTGGGTTGCTATGTATGATGAAGCTCTGTGATTGTTGTGTTGGTTTGCTATATGTAATGAAGTTATGTGCAATTTGTTGTGTTTTTGGCTTATGTTTTGCTATATGATTTTGTTTATGAAACTTGATTGTAAAATTAGTGGTTGAGTTTTATTTGTGATGTTATTGATCATCTTAGTTAATCCTCATGTTCATAAATAAAAAATTGAGACAGAAGTTTGGTGAAATTGGGAATGGAATTTGTGGAAAAATGCTTTTGTGTAGTTGAGTTTAATACGTAGGGACCAAGTATCAGGTGGGCAAATATGGCTGTACGATTTTGGTGATCGAGATTAAACAAGAGGACTATCAAAAAAGGAATCATGGTTTGAGTGAGGGGTTACTGTTAAAGGGCTCATTGCATTCATGCATTATCATTCTTGGTTTCTATAATATAAAGAGGCTTGGCCTCCTACTGAGCTATTGAAGCTCACCCCTATATTGAAAATTTCAGGTATTGAACATGAAGTTTATATTTCTATGTTGAAGAGCTTTGTGCTGATGTGAAAAAAGTGTGTGGCTTGTCTTTTTAAATTTCTGTTTAGAATAAGAACAAAGACTGCAACATGTTGTTAGCCTTTGAAGTTTATATTTTAATTTCTGTTGGAATAATAAAGTTTGTATTGTAATCTATGACATCTTTATTGAATTGGTTATGCCCTTAGTTGATTTCAAGTTCTTCGAATTGGTTTCATTGTTTTTCAGCTTTTATAGTTTGGTCTGCTTGGTTAAACTCAAGATATAACAGAACCTGCAAATCTGAAACAGTGTATTTCAAATTCTGCATTAGTTACCTTTCTTCTGAAAACTGTACAGTTTTGTTTGGAATTTGAAGTTGGTTTCTTCATAAGAATTGTGCGTAGTAGACATCTTAAGGTTCATTCCAGAATTTGAATTACTTGAAAAAGATTTTTGTAGATTAAGTTATGATTTTTCAAAGTTTAGGGTCTGCATCAGGAAATTTTGCAGATTTGTTTTTTTTTTTTTGTAGATTTTTGACCAGTTACATTCTTTCTAAAAACAGTACAAATTGGTTAGTTGTTTGAACTTGATGTCTTCATGAAAGTTAGAGTAGAGACCTTAATGATCGTTTCAGAACTGGAATCTCATGAAAATAAGTTTTCTAGAATTAGTTATGAATTTTCAAAGTTAAAGGTCTACTGCATAATTTTTTTGAAACAACAGCCAAGTTCTTATTTCTTTTACTAGCTAGCTTTTCTTTTCATACCAGTCACACATTCGACTCAAAAGAAAAAATTAATACATTCGGGTCAGGGTGTGACAGTTTCTCTCTCATCTCACATTTTGTATTATAGAGGATCTTTTACATGTGTTGTTAGAGCCAAAAAACTGATGTTTTTTCTCCAAAATAGAGATTATTTTAGTTTTACATGAGCTGTTGGAGATGCTCTTCTGATGTCTGCATCATCAAATTGTTTAACATATTGTCCTCCGATGATGACGGCTTAAAACTGCAATTAGAGCAACTGGCTTATAAGCCAAGTATGGATCTTCCCCATATGTAAGTTTTCATGTTTTCAGCTTTCAACTATGATCTTTTTAGTCACAGCGGCTACATAGGGCAATCAGGTACTATTGGGATTTTAACCCCATGCCACAAATGAATCGCGATTCAAAAATAGACACACCTCATTAATGCACAATACGTTAATAAAGCAGAATAATAAACAAGAATAAAAACACAGTTGACACGAGATTTAACATGGTTTGACAAATTTTATGCATACGTCCAACCCAAGATATTTTCTCTTTTACTATAAAAATAAAACTAGTACAAGATACATGAGTTAAATCCCACGACCCAAATCCTAAAACCTGTGTACACCCTCACTCATAAAATACTCAAGAACAGAATGTCTCACCTAAGAGAATTTCCCTCTTAGCACCTTAAGTTTCTCTCTTACTTTCATGCACAACCCACAAGCTATTTCTATATATGCTTGCCTAATTCTTAATAGATGCTAACTTGCATTCTAAACTTTAAATGGTTTTCATGCAGCCAATTTATAGGCACCAATCGTATAGTGAAAAAGGTTTTGCACGCATTTTTCTGATCTTTTCTATTCCAATGGCTGCAACACACCATTGAAGACAACCTTTTTAATTACCTTCAATCGCCACAAACATCAATCAAAGCTTTGTAGCTATATCATAGTTAGCTATTCTCTCCATTTACTTTTTGCATGAGAATAAATCACCATTATCATCATCCACCTTGGTGAGAATGGTGATTCATTCTCATGTAAAACCTGCATCGAGATTGTTCTTCACATAGACCAACTACACGTCCTGAATCAATTAAATTTGGTCCACCTTCATTCAACACTTTGGGCAACCATATGTAACTGAATGCACCAAGCTAACTTTGCTAGTTAACTTCATATGGTCTCGATGCACCCTCTCTGCCTGTTAGATTAAACCTTTTACCATTATCCAGAGACCAAAATCCTTTCTTAGAGCCCAAAGACCTAACCCTTTCTTCTTTGACTTGGTTGGTTACTATGCATAGCAGAAGCATGATGCTTTTGGCAGACAGCAATGTATATACGTGATCTTTACTCTTCCATAGACTGACACTTGTACTAAATGCTCATACGAGAAAGTTTACTCCTGGGTCTAGGGGTTGCTCCGAGAAATCCCCCTCATGTGACTAATGGATTTGCTTGTGAATTTAGAAGTGGAAACCGACACTTTCACTCTCTTTATTGGAGCAACGACTTTTTTCTCTTCCAGTAAGGACTCAATTTTGATGAAACTTTTATGGCTTTGTTATGTATGTCACATCCCGACCCTTATATTTTTACCTTATTTACTAGCGTGATTATAATAAGAATTTTACCGTCTCGATCATTGAATTAATAGTTAATTGGTCCCTAGAGGGGTTTCGGGGACGATTATGTGCGGAGGATTATTCGTATGATGAAAATACGACGACGGTAAAAATAGTAAATTTTAGCTAGTAAAAGGTAATTTTTATTCGGGTATTATTTTTTCGGGGTGTTTTATTTTGGAGTGGGTTGATATATGATGGACCGGTTTGGGGTGTGAGGCCCAACCCATTTTTTTCCTCCCTTTCTCTTCTTCTCTCTTTTCTTTTTCTTCTCTCTCCCGTGCTCTCTCCCCGCCGGACTGTCCAGCCGCCAGCTGCCGCCGTCCAGCCAGCCACCGGCCGCCGCTCCACCCCAGTTCGGACCCCCCATCTCCTCCTCTCCCTCCCCGGCCTAGCCCCCCGAGCCTCTAACCCGCCGGAAGAGGAGAAAACCCCGCCGGAAACGCCGGGAAGCATTTTGCCGGAA
>NC_020493.1:6978023-6984336 GCF_000184155.1 Fragaria vesca subsp. vesca | reverse complement strand
TTATTCTGTCAAAATTTCATAGGTTTTGGAGGTCGCCGGAATTGGCCTCCGGCCGCCGCTGCCGGCGGAGCCGCCGGCGGCCGGTTAGGAGATTTTTAGGGTTTTAAATGTGGAATATTAAGAGGAGTATATTAGTGTGATTTATGGAATTTTTGGATGAGATTTGGATAGGTTTGTGAATTTCCGAAGTTTGGTATTTTTGGCGGTTAATTAATGTAGAATCCGGCTGTAGGATTTAAGTCGTATTTTGGAGAGGTTGTATTTACGACTGTTGAGTATGATATTTAAGTTCAGATCGTTCCGATTTAAGAATATCGAAGTTAGGCAATGATGAGCGTATTTATGGCTCTCGGGTAATTTTGCCTATTTTGATTAAATATTGGATTATTGGTTGGGAAATTAATATTATATTTGGAACAGGACGTGAGGAGGCTCGAGCAGACGAGGCCCTAGATCGACATCAGGCTTAGGCCGAATTTGTGAGTGGACGTTTATTTTAAATAAATGCATGCTATAGTTCATGATTGAACAATTAATGTCGTGGAGTAGTTTAACGATTTTTTTTATTCTCTTGGAGAGATACCGAAAATGGGATTTTCGGTGGATATAAATATGTATTTATGAGAGAGTATGTATAGAAAATGCTAGCTAGCCATATGTGTCTGTCCACCTTAATGGCGTAGCATATAACCGCATTATGGTGTGACGTGAGCGTTGGACGTGAGCGTAGTAGCCCTATTTGAGTGTTTAATCATATAGGGGGTATGGACACATATTTATACACCCGTCTGTCCACCTTGATGGCGTAGTGTAGCACCGCATTAAGGCGTGACGTGAGCGTTGGGACGCGAGCGTAGTAGCCCTATATAGATCCATGAATTTATATAGGGAGTATGGACGAGTGTAAATACATACATATATTATAGAGTCTGAGAGGCTCGATATTTTATGAGATAAAAGTTTTATCGCTTGCGGCATGCATTCTATTTTTTCTTAGAAATTAATTTGGGGAAACATAAATATTTTATTTATTATTTTATTTTTGTCCACTCACTCTAACGTTATTAAATGTTTTCCCCTGGGCCCTTCGTTTTAAATTGCCCAGTCTGCAGAGTTCGGGTTGGAACTAGTAGGAGACGAGGCATAGTCACCCGCATTTCTGCCAGTTTTCGTCAGTAGGTTACCTGTTCAACCTACTCGTGTTTTCTTACTTCCGCTTGTGTTTAGTAGCTCTGAATACTTTGGGATTATTGTATATTATGTGTAGAATTTCAGAAGGTTAATTATGTGATGTTCGGAAGTGTTGAATTAAGAGTGTAATATGAAATTTTCGAGTGATGGTTGTCCATCTGCAAGAGAGATTTTCTTAATCTTTTCAGTAAATTTTCCTTGGAGGTGGTCCCCGCACGACTTACTCTGGGTTTCAGGGTGAAATTCGAGGTGGGTCGTGTCAATGTATGTAGATGCGACTGGTCTTGTGTTGCAATACTTTTTGATGCACTTCTTTTGACTCCATATTTCTTGTCATGCTTTGATTTATGTTTGTGATGGAAATTAAACTTTAGATTTCTCATTTTACAATCCACATTACAGTAGACAAAACTTAAGATCCTAAAAATGAAAACATGGAAGTTGAATTGTAAACTGAATCAGGAGCGTGAGTTTCAATCCCCCAAATGAATTGTGACAATGGATGCAGGCTAGTGGCAATTCCCTTTATTTCAAGACATATTGTAATGTAATTATTTAAATCAATTTTGGAATAGAAAACAAAAACAAGTAGAAACTGAAGTATCAACGAAACTATCCTCATGGTTTGGGGGCCAGATTGGCCTTGAGTTTTTTAATGGTGACTACATCAATCTGAGATGCGCGTTGTATGATTCATGATGATTATGGTGCTGTTAATATGGCTATTTGAGACCCCTGTTGTATTTTAGTGGTTGCCGTTATGGAGAGCTATTTGGTCCAAGGGTTGAATTGATTTGTTTGGCTTGTTGTGTTATTGTGGGGAGGGGATGACTCCAGGTGTGGAGGACGAACTTGTTGTAGTTGTATATATAAGTGTTTCTATGAGTTTTCTTGCATGTTTGGGTAGTCTAGTTTTAAAGGAGCGAGGTTCGGATAGAATTTCCTTTAAAGGTGGGTCCTGTAGGTTTTTCTTGGTTTCAGAGTGAAACTCGAGACATATCGACGTTTAATTAAAAACAAACTTAACCTTTGTGACTTTTTAAACTTCTTGTATGCTAATATTGATCGACGTTCAATTAGAACTTTTGTAGTATATAATCTTAAACACAAAGAAGCTCGATCATAAGCTCATAACACGTCCGATAACAATAAATGATTTCTGGCAACAATGCTTTATGTAGTACATTTTGACAACTTATCCTATGAACACCTTCAAGGATCATTATTCGATCAAAGCATGTTTATTAGAGAACGAAAAACCAAAAAGAGACTAAATAATGGAGAAAAAATTATTCTGTTAAAGGTTTTGTTTATCATTCTTCTCTATGGTTTGGGAGCAAGACCAGCCTTGAGCTTTTGAATGGTGGCTACATCAGTCTTGAAGGACAAAGCCAACACATTGTCATCGATGTTGGTGGCGAACAAAGTTGAAGGAAGTGACACAGTTCCTGCACTTGCACTTCCGAAAGCAGAAATTGCTATAGCTGCGTTTTGTGAGTCAGCATTGTATTGGAAGTGCACAAGTCCTTTGGGAAACACAAAGATGTCACCTGACTGAAGAGTCTGAGTAAAGAGTTTGTTCTTTGAGTCGACAAAGCCAACTTCAAGGGTGCCGTCGACAAGGAAGAGGAGCTCAGCAGAGCGAGGATGAGTGTGTGGTGGGTTAGTAGTTCCAGCTGGGAATTCAAGAACTGCGTATGAAACACTCTGCCCATTGAGAGCAGGAAACTCTGCCATGGTTGCCTTCAATACTGTGAAGTTTTTGGGCTCGTCTCCACTAACAAGAACTCGCATTCCGGTGAATGTGAAGAAGTTTCCATCTACTGTTCCATTTGGAGGGGCAATGAAGTCGGTAAGAATGTCTGGGTCTGCAATTGCCATTTGAACAATGGCAAGTGAAGAAATCAGTAGTGAGAAGAATTTGAGGCTTGACGTTCTTGAAGCCATGGTTGGAAACTTGATAAATAGTAATCTGAAGATTTGTGATTTTGGGTAGTTGGATGAGGTTCTTAGAGCTTCCGAAAGACGTTATTTATAGTTACAGAAAAAAGGCAACAAGTTTGTTTCTTGCTGCGAACATGTCTGTTGTCAAATGGAGATGAACATTCCAATGTACCTTGTTGTAGCCCTAGTGTCCTGCAGTTGTTTGTTTGTCATGTTCTGAAGAATGTACCGAAGAATATATGACCCTTTTCTCATCATCTTCTCCCAATAGAACTTCCCCACTAAATTACAATAACTGAAGTATATACTTAAATTCGACGATCACATCTCCAATAACCTTAAATGGACTTTGGTTATTCAGTTATGAACAAAAAAATCATTCATAGGGCCAGAGAACACGTTTTAAAAAGTTTAAGTTTAAACTCTCATCCATGTATTCAAAAGAAAAAAAAACAATCATCCATACTCTATAAAACAGAAGTTAAACATTTTGATATTCAGGATCCGACCCTTATATTAAATAAGGAGTCTGGATTTTATGAACTTTACTAAATTCATCATTTGTTCACTTTAGAGAGGAACCGGATCCCATGTTAAGTTATGTAAGATTATTAATGAAACAAAGCAGCAATCTATAGTTCTATACACTATGTTATTACTCTAATTATTACAGAACAATTAACTTATATTAGTGTCCCCATATTAGACTTCACTATTGTTCCATCAATGACATGCATTGAAGTTTGAACATGACACAATGTTAACAAAAAAGAACGGGTGATGCAGAATAATATCATTTCTAGCTGGAGGTCTTTTAGCTCTGTCTTCACTTGTTTGTCTGATCTTCTGTGTTCGATTAATTTGTGTTGTAATTATCAACGGTACAATGTTTGGGGATCCAGATTTGTCAACCAGCAAAGGTTGGTGGTCATGGAGACCATCCAATCAAAAGAGAAAGAGAGAGAGAGAGAGGGTTGATTGGATGGTCTTCATGACCACCAACCTTTGCTGGTTGGCAAATCCGGATCCAATGTTTGGCTTTCTTTTTTCTTTTTGTATCATCATCTTTGATGAAGTCAGACACTTAACGCTGCTAGCTATAGCTAGGTCATCTTTCATTCTGCTACATTTGTATCGGCATAAGTACGTATTGGCTACCTTGGAGCTCATATATAAAACAAAGTGAATTTAAGCTTTGCATGGTTAAATTTATATCAATTAAATTTAACCACATACGTACGCATCAATTAAATGGATGAACATCAGGTATAATTTATATCCAATGCCATTTCAACATAACAATGGTGCCATTTCAACATAACAATGGTGACAATTAGAACTTGTCAAGTTCATCGATCGTACCTATTTCAAGAAAAATGAATAGTAAACAACTTTAAAACTCCTACTACAACAAGAAAGACATTGTATTCATCTCCAGTTGATATTAGAAAGGCCTGCAACAATAACATATCCTATTAAAAACCCCATTTTTCTTTTATATATATGACGTGGTTCAACTGAACTGAACTCTTTATATAGAGCATCAAGTTTATCTAGCCAGTACCATATCCAGCAATACCACAACACACTCAATAAATTAACAAACCAATGGCTTCAAGAACTTCCAGCCTCAAATATTTGTCACTACTAGTTCTTTCACTTGCCACTGTTCAAATGACATTGGCAGGAGACCCTGACATTCTTACCGACTTCATTGCCCCTCCAAATGGAACTGTGGACGGAAACTTCTTCACATTCACCGGCATGCGAGTTCTTGTTGGAGGAGGCCCTCCCAAAGCCTTCACCGTGTTGAAGGCAACCTTGACAGAGTTTCCTGCTCTTAATGGGCAGAGTGTTTCATATGCAGTCCTTGAATTCCCATCTGGCACTACTAACCCACCGCACACTCATCCTCGCTCCGCCGAGCTTCTTTTCCTTGTTGAGGGCACCCTTGAAGTTGGCTTTGTTGACACAAAGAATAACCTCTTTACGCAGACTCTTCAATCCGGTGACCTGTTTGTGTTTCCCAAGGGACTTGCCCACTTCCAGTACAATGCTGATTCATCAACACCAGCTCTAGCAATTTCTGCCTTTGGAAGTGCCAATGCAGGAACTGTATCACTTCCTTCAACTTTGTTCGCCACCAACATCGATGACAATGTATTGGCTTTGTCCTTCAAGACTGATGTAGACACTATTCAGAAGCTCAAGGCCGGTCTTGCTCCCAAGCCATGAGGTCGGACAAAAAATCAAAAATGATATAACAAGAAGCCTAGGGTTACAAGCCTGATGCCATGGTCCTTCAATTCTAAATTTGTTATTATTTATTGAGTTATTTGAAATGAACTAAATAATCACCCTTAATGTATGGAAGGGTACGCCAAAAAATTTTGGTACAAATTTAATATTACTATGATATTGATTGTCACATTTGTTATTATTTTGGCCAATTCTTTCCGAGATCATTGAACTCGATCACTTCTAACTTAATCGATGAAAATTTTCTCTTTTCAAAAAAAAAACTTAATCGATGAAAACAGAAAACATATATCTTGGAAGCTAGAATTAGTACAAGGGTTTGAAAGTTTGGTTAACACGATTAAAAAGAAAAAAACAAATGGTGACATCTACATGTTCATATTGCTTTTAGTTTCTTCATCATTGTTCAAGGTCATGGACGGAACATATATAATCTTCAATCCCACCGGTGGTAGGAGTTAATGGATTGAATTAAGGAAGTTCTTAACCAGGCAAACGAAGTTTCTAATTAGAATAGTTGTAGGGCGACAACATCATTTCTATAAGGAATAGCAAAACACATATACATCCTCTAAAAGATTTGAAACACAAATAAATCCACTTGTGTTGTTATTAAACAAATAAGGACAATTTTTAACAAATAAGGATGAATTATTTTCTGCTTGACATGTGTCATAATTTAATTTACTAAACTGACCTTATACAAAATAAATCAAATTAAATCAGACTCCACCATGTATTGTTTTAGTAGAAAATTTCACATAAGTCTCTTTTTCAACATTTTATACTTCATAAGCCCACCTTAATTTTTTTACCCATACAAGTCCACCTTTTAGTCCAAACCCACTAGTTTATTTTTTTGTTGTACCTAAAATACCCTCCCCTCCCTCTTTTTACCAAATCAGTCTCTCTCTCTCTC
>NC_020493.1:6975830-6976901 GCF_000184155.1 Fragaria vesca subsp. vesca | reverse complement strand
TAGTAGCAACTTTTTACAACTATGGAAGTAGTTTTGTAAATAATTTTATCATTGTTGAAAACGTCTTTTTGTATCATTGAATATGTTTTATTCACTCGATTGCATTAGCATTTTTATTTTAGTTGTATCCTCTACATTTCCGCAATCATGCAAGTCTATAAAAAATAATTTTCTCAACCTCCAGTAGTAGCTTTTGTAGTCGGTGGTAGCAGCTTTTGTAGGTAGGGATAATAGATTTTGTTGTTGGCAGTAGTAGCTTTTGTTACTGGCAGTAGTGGTTTTTGTTGTTGGCTGTAGTAGCTTTTGTAGTCGGTGGTAGTAGCTTTTGTAGCTAAGGTTAGTAGCTTTTTTTGCTGACGGTAGTAGCTTTTGTTATTGGCTGTAGTAGCTTTTGTTGTTGACTGTAGTAGCTTTCGTAGTCGGTGGTAGTAGCTTTTGTAGCTAGGGATAGTAGCTTTTATTGCTGGCGGTAGTAGCTTTTGTTGTTGGCTGTAGTAGCTTTTGTAGTCGGTGGTATTAGCTTTTGTAGTTGGTGGTAGTAGCTTTTGTAATCGGTGGTAGTAGCTTTTGTAATTGGTGGTAGTAGCTTTTCTTGTCAGCGGTAGTAGCTTTTGTTACTAACGGCAGTAGCTTTTGTTGTTGGTTGTAGTAGTTTTTGTAGTCAGTGGTAGCAGCTTTTGTACATAATTATATTATTGTAGAAGGCTTCATATTTTTTGCACCATTGAATTTGTTATATTCTCTTGATTGCAGTAACTTTTCTTCTGTTTGGTAGTAGGTTTTGTTGTGCTTGGTAATATCATGTGTTTTGCTTGGTAGTAGCTTTTGTTGCTGGTGACAGTAGCTTTTATTATGCTTGGTAGTATCTTTTGTTATGCCGGATAGTAGTTTTTGTTCTGCTTAGTAGTAACTTTTGTTGTTAGCGACATTATATGTGACCTTTCTGAAGGTCGTCGAAAATCTCACCATAGCAGCTTTTGTTGTTGGATATAGTAGATTTTGTTGTTGAAGGTAGTAGATTCGATTGGTGGCGGTAGTAGCTTTTGTAGGTGACGGTAGTAGCTTTTGTTG
>NC_020493.1:6971877-6975810 GCF_000184155.1 Fragaria vesca subsp. vesca | reverse complement strand
AGCTTTTGTTCACATCAGTAGTATCTTTTGTTGCTGGCGGTAATATCTTTTGCTGGTGACTGTAGTAGCTTTTGTTTACGGCGGTAATATCTTTGTTGATAGTAGTTTTTCATATGCTTGGTAGTATCTTTTGTGACCTCGCCGGAGGTCACCGGAATCTTAGTATCGTAGCTTTTGTAGCTGGTGGTAGTAGATTTTGTTATGTTCGGTAGTATTTTTGTTACTGGCGATAGTTTTTTGTGATCTCGTCGGAGGTCGTCGAAGATCTCACCATAGTAGCTTTTATAGCCGATAATAGTAGTTTTTATAGCCGATGGTAGTAGCCTTTGTTGCTAGTGACAGTATCTTTTGCAATCTTCAGTTACATTGTCGGAGGTCGGTCAGAAACTTTACCTGAAGTCAGCCAGAGACCTGTCAGTGGTAGTAGCTTTCTTTGTTGGTCGTAGTAGCTTTTGTTGCTATCGGTAGTAGCTTTCTTTGCTAGTGACAGTAGCCTTTTTTGCTATCGGTAGTATATTTTGTTGTCAATAGTAGTAGCTTTCTTTGCTGGCGGTAGTAGCTTTTGTTGCTATCAGTAGTAGATTTCTTTGCTGGTGACAGTAGTTTTTTTTGCTATCAGTAGTATCTTTTGTTGTCAGTAGTAGTAGCTTTCTTTGTTAGTGGTAGTAGCTTTCTTTGTCAGCGGTAGTAGCTTTTGTTGTCACTGGTAGTAGCTTTTGTGGTCGCTAGAATCCTCATAGATGGTCGGCCGGAATGTTCGCCGGAGTTCGGTCGGAAAGTTCGGCGGAGGTCGGTTGGAAATTTCGCCGGAGGTCAGTCGGAGACCATTTATGGTTGTTGACTTTTTATATTAGTAGCATTTTTGTAAATATAAGAGAAAAAATCTAATTTTTTGGTTGGATGGCAGTCTGTAATTTTGTTGAACTTTAATACTTAATATAAGACTCTATTTAGGCTTGGGTGGACTTATATGGGTAAAAATGTTTAGGTAGACTTATATGGGAGAAAATGTCTCCAAATGGACTTCTATGTAATTGCCCCTTGTTTTAGCTGCTACTACATTTGCTGGAATATTGCTGCTACTACACTTCCAATAAATGCAGTAGCAGGTTTTTATTGGTTCAGCTAGTGTAGTAGCAGCTTCAGTCAATGATTAAAATATCGGTATCGGTGTATCTATCGGTCCTTTGAAAAGAGAGATATCAGATATATCGGGGAAACCCGGGAAAAAATATATGGATTTTGAGAAGAATTTTTTTTAAAATATTTACTTTATTAGATTTACATATAAATATTACAAACATCAACTTCATCTACATCCAGAATGAGAATCTATGTTGTTGATAAGACGCACACTGGTCCACAAAAGTACAATAATCAGACCAAGACATATGACTCATCTCTAAATTTGATAATTGTGTAATAGATCGATCTGCATCCAAATATCTCTTGAAATGAATCATGCTTTTCTCGAAACCACCACTCTTCATTGGGATACACCTCGAGGGAATTACTTCTCTTCTGGAAATCACTCAAAACCCTCACTTTTCATTGGCATATATCTTGAGAGAATTACTTCTATCCTAGATATCACTCGAGACCCGCACTCTTCATTGAGATATATCTTGAGGGAATTACTTCTATTCTAGATATACCTCGAGGGAATTTCTCTTCCGGAAATCATTCAAGAGTCAAGACCCTCACTCTTCATTGGGATATACCTCGAGGGAATTACTTCTATCCTAGATATCACTCGAGACCCACACTCTTCATTAAGATATACCTTGAGAGAATTACTTCTCTTCCAGATATCATTTCAATTTTTTTGACAGATATTTTTTTAATATATCGATGATATATCGAAAATATCATAAATATCGAAGATATTTGACAGTATCGAAGAAATATCAGGGAAATATCAGGGAAATATCGTAGATACAGTGGAAAATAAGATATTGACCCCTATAGATATATCGGTCATTCGAAAAAATGAGATATCAGAGGATATATCGCAGAGATTTTAATCTTTGGCTTCCGTAACTACAGTAGCGGGTTTTACAGTGGCTCAACTAATGTAGTAGCATGTTAAACTGGAGAGTTAGCTACTACGTACTACTCTTCCAACAAATCTAGTAGCAGGGTTTTAATTGTTCAACTAGTGTAATAGCAGTTTCAGTAAGTGCAGTAGCAGTTTTTTAGTTGCTCAGCAAAATGTAGTAGTAGCTATTTTCAATACGTAATGTAGTAGCAAGTTTTTATCGGTTCAACTAGTGTAGTAGCAGCTTCAGTAACTACAGTAGCAGGTTTTCAGTGGCTCAACTAATGTAGTAGCATGTTAAACTGGAGAGTTAGGTGCTACTACACTTCCAACAAATGTAGTAGCAAGGTTTTAATGGTTCAGCTAGTGTAGTAGCAGCTTCAGTAAGTGCAGTAACATGTTTTTAGTGGTTCAGTAAATGTAGTAGCAGCTATTTTCAGTACGAGATGTAATAACAGGTTTTTATTGGTTCAGCTAGTGTAGTAGCAGGTTTAGTAAGTGCAGTAGCAGGTTTTCAGTGACTTAATTAATGTAGTAACAGCTATTTTCAGTACGTGATGTAGTAACAGGTTTTTATTGGTTCAACTAGTGTAGTAGCAGCTTCAGTAACTGCAGTATTAACAGAAAAATTCATTTATGACTGCTACTATCGATAGGGAAAGTTCATTTATGAATTATACTATTGTTTGGTTCTACTACATCACTTGTCATGGTCTCTGCTATTGTAGAGCACTTGTACTTCGTTTTTTTTTTTTNTTTTTTTGCTTACTTACTACTTTGTTGTACTCTTGTTGTAGTTATGTTACTGGCACTCATATTTTTCAAGTTTCTGCTACTACATGAAGATTGAGTCTCATCCAATTAAACAATTCTACACATTCATCCATTCAATGTCATCTACCATTTATTCTTGTGTTGTATTTTATCTATAGTGAGATGTACAAGGGATGTGATTCATATGAAGAGTGCATGCATGTACTGAGATTCATAGTTAGCAAAGTGAGAGTGACAGAAAGTAAAATTTCATAGCAGCTCCAATTAATAAATTTTGATGTATATGTGAATAACTCTATCTCTACTTTCTTCATAGTATAAACTACAGCCTCTCGTATCTTATTGCCGGTCTTGCCAAGATGTATAATAAAATTCATGTAAAGAGAACCTCTTTTATGGATGAGAATAATAGTAGATGACTAGAAGGCTCACATAAATCCTACCACAGATGAGGATTGACCAAAAACAATAAAAGAAGAAACTTAATATGAGCACCAAACTATGATTACTGGAAAAGGAAACGTGAGTAACAGGAGCGGTATTGTACCTAAAACCAACTGAATTGTATATGTTACGCCCCAAACAGTTCTAAGGACAAGGTTCCACTCCAAAATAAACAAGCAAAATGTAGTGTCCAGATCTAAAGCTTCAAGAATCAGTGAATTTCGGTTGCAGCATAATGGAGCAGGAGGAGATGGATTAGAGGTCAGAGAGGGAGAGGCGGAGAGGGACGAAGTGGAGGTGGAGCGTTTCAGTGTAGGACGACGCGGGAGGCGTCGGTGGGAGCGAAGATGGTGAAGGAGGCGTGGGAGGATGCATGCAGCCATGCATGAGGATCTCGTACTGGAGGTTAGATGTGGCCATGGCGTTGCAGATGAGATTGTAGCCGTGGTTGCGAAGCACGAGCTGCATCGACTCGTACTCGTGGGAGGAGATCGACGCCACGCACGTCGGGAAATTGAGGAAGACGGCGACGGCGAGGAGGAGGAGGAGTATCGGAACCGGCGAGAGTGATCGGACGGTGAACGTCGCCATGGAGAGAGAGAGAGAGAGAGAGAGAGAGAGAGAGAGAGAGAGAGAGAGAGAGAGAGAGAGAGAGAGAGAGAGAGAGAGAGAGAGTA
>NC_020493.1:6839857-6971857 GCF_000184155.1 Fragaria vesca subsp. vesca | reverse complement strand
AGAGAGAGAGAGAGAAGTGGGACGAATAGAAACGACGGATAGGGTGTTTTGATTTGAGGCAGTGACAGTTTTGTAGATATTTAAAAAAAAATAGTTTTTTAGGTATTTTACGTAAAAAATTGCTGACAGAGCGTGGTACTATACACTATAAGCATGAGCTTATGTCCTTACTTGTTTAAATCTGTTGAAATGTGGGTTTTTTGTTTTATGCAACTGTTTAGGGTAGGGCTGGCTTTGGTAGGTATACCGACTCTATTTACCAATACCATGTACCAACCAAGTTATGATTGGTAGGCAAAATCTTCTACCAAAACCAACCGTCGAAGTTGGTATACCGACTTCGTTGGTACGGTTGGTAATGGGTTTATACCAAGTATAAATTGTGGCCCAAAAAACTGAAAGGCCCAGCCCATTTGAATCCTTTTTTTGGGTTTTCTCTATATCAATTATCAAACACATTCACATTTTCAAGCATCATATAATTTCAAATGCATAAACAAGCAAGATTACCAAAATTGACAATGCCAAAAGACCACAAATTGCCACAAACATCAAGACGATAATTTCCAATATTCTGATACCTAACTGACATCCAATCATCCACATTATGCCGATTTCGACTCAAAATGCAATATACCTTTGTCAACAACTCAACATAATGGCCTTTACGGCTTAAAACCAAACACACTGAAAATTAAACCTAAGCTCATCAGTCATTCATCTACATTATCCCCAAACAAAAATAGAAAACAATGTTAAAGATGCAGACTTTATTCCAATCCCATCAAACATTTCTGAATTTCTACAAATTGGGTTCAATTTTCTAAATGATGGAAACCTTGATGATTATGAGTAATCTGAATGAATCAAACAAACGATTAGGTACAATCCTAAAACAGGAACGAGAAATTTGAATCGGGAAAGAGCTTACTCTGCACTCGGCGATGGCGATCTAGATGTCCTAAAGCGAGGAGGAGCAAGCGAGCAGTGAGAGGTTGGAGAAGATGGTGAAGGCTAGGAGCAATCGAGCTAACATTCGCAGAGCTTCCATGACGAAAGAGAAGCTTGACCTCTGCGACGACTGAGCAGTGTGAGGTGTTGCCCAGTTCTCTCACATCCGAGTAAAGGCGCTACCGAGTCGACAGCGAGAGGGGCGAGGTGCTGCCCAGTTCTCGAAGCTGAGTCGAGGTGGCGGAGGAAGAATCCGTCAGCTACACCCGTCAGTTCTACAAGTTTGGTTTTGCTCTGCTTCTATTGCTTTGGGCCGTCAACTGCTTCTACTTCTGGCCCGCTCTCCGCCACTCCCGCTCTTTCCCTCTCATCCACCACTACGTTCTCAGATCCGCCGTCGGATTCGCCGTGTTCACTGCTCTGCTCTCATCGTGGGCCCTCACGTTTGGGATCGGAGGAGAGCGTCTATTCGGGCATGTCTAGGACGAACTGGTCATGTATAACCTTGCTGATAGGCTTGGACTCACCGAGTCAATAGCGAGAGAGGCGAGGTGAGGTGAGAATCGAGAGATGAGTCGAGAGAGGTAAGAGAGGGGAGACTGCGAGAGTCTAAAGTGAAGTGAAAGTGAATTGAGTTTGTAAGGATTAGGGTTAACGGTTTTGATTAATAGTTTTAATTATTTTTAATATAACTCAGTTGGTACACGGTATACTGTATTTTGGGAAAACTTGTACCACGTACCAACCAACTCCTCAAACTTGGTACGGTACTACTGTACCGAAAACTCGGTTACCAACTACTTGGCATACCAATTTGTTTGGTACGGTTGGTACATGGTTGGTTGGTTTCGCCAAGGTCTAAATTACCACCCCTAGTTTAGGGTAGTGAGATGCCATTTTCTAAATAAGAAAATTACTGCATAAGCTTATATTGAAGTTCACAGAAACGAAATGGCTATGATCGATAGAAATTACAGCATAGCATTATGCATGAGAATTACAACCCTAATTAAAGCTCGAGTTACATCTAGCATATTTCATCTTTTTATTCATGATCCGTCGCCCTCCCATGCACACAAACACACCCTTGTTGCCCTCTGCTTGATCGCAACACTTCTTGGATATATTTATCGACCACAAAATCTCATATATATGTAAAAGTCGAACAGTATTAGCAAATTGAATTTTCATCGATCAATATCGATTATATCCACCATCAATGATCTATATTACATGGTCTTAAATTTGTATCGATTCAAATAAGCATCTTTCTTTAGGTTTTTGGTTTTTCATACGTGATTGAAGCAAGCTGAAGGCTCCTACGTACTAACCTAAGTAAAAATAGAGAACTGGTCAACTGGAGGTCTAGGAAAGTGCGTGATCGATGAAGTAGCAGTTAGCTGGCTTCAATGATCTTTGAAATTTTTGTTACCAAGCAATGAACATGGAAACAAGAAAACTTTGTAACTATCATCACCATATATGCTGGTTGACAGTATAGAAAGGCCTGCAGCAATACTATATGTATTTTAACTCCAATCGCACGATTGAAACTCTATAAGTAGCACTTCGTCCAATAGTAAAGAAAGATCGGATCACGTCCCGTGAACGTACCTCAAAGAGTGAGGGAATCACGTTAAATCTTGTGTTGTTGTGTGTGTTAACTGTGTTTGTTTTTTTTTATTATAATTGCATTCTCGATATTGTATCTTATTTACCAATCCATTACGTGAAACCCAAGGATAAGCAGTTGAACCGAAGGATAAGCAAGTAAGCATGCAGCACTAGTCTGAAGCAATCACTTTACTAATACAATGAGGAAAACCAGAACCGATTTAATAAGGAAAGTATGTTTTAAAAAAAAAAGAGCCTCAGGTATTCCTTGTTTTGTTTACTGATTGTGGCAGAGTATAGATCATGTAGAGCTCATCCACATTTTCCTACTCCGGCAAGGTGTGGATCAGATCGGCGTGTAAAGCTCTGAGGTCCTATAGCAAATGATGCTCTACCACCGCCTCACCACATTGTTGTACATGTTTTGCAGCTCGTTGCTTGCATTTGTAGCAAAGCTTTTGTTTCCTTTTTGGTGACGTCAGTCGTGAAGATTGAAGACAAGTTGCTGGAAATTCGAAGAACACTCTATTATAATTGGAGATCTGGTGTTTGCTTTTGTTTATCCCTCATTGGATTATTATAACACAACACACATAAAAGTTTGTTTAAATTGGGATGCCTGGGAATCGTCAAGATTTAACATTGAATTGATGAAGGTAACTGAGATTCAACAAGTAGTCATGTTCTTTTTCCTCATTGCGGGGCTATACTATGGGACTCTGGCTTCCAGAGGTTGTACGCTGCTTGCTTATTTCATCTTTCAATTTTTACTGAAATTGATTTTGGTGAACAGTTGTAGCTTAGTATGCGAGGCACTGCTGATCCTAGAGATGAGCAATAGCAACAAATTTCATAGTCCATATATAGTTTTAACATATTAACATGTGTTGCTAGTAAAGAAGGTCTATAGTGTTCTTCGCATGACTCTACGTAACGAATGAACATACAAAAATGAGTTAAGAAAGATAGGACGGGAAAATGTGTTTGAGATAATACAAGACTCGACTCAAACTATATATTAACATTCATCATGCAACTTCAAAGTTCAAACACATACTGACATACCAACCCTTCAAAAACTCCAATGATCGATCACGAGGGTTTTTGGCATCCACTCACTGGCTGGAACAGTGGAACCAAAAAACAAAAGACACGAAAACAAAAGGGAGGAAATTCATCTCGTTTGGATCGAATTAAAAAGAGAAACCAAGTGACGAAAACCAAAATTTAAATAAGAGAAAAAGTGAAAACCAAAAAATTAAAAACAAAAAGAAAAAATTATGGAAGGTGGTGGAGTTAGATTGAGGAGAGACTGTTGTTGTTGGTTTAATGTTCCTGATTGTGCCTCTTCCTATTTTTTGATGCTGCACTTGTTTCTGTTGTTGTTATTATCATCAATTTTTGATTCCCACAGTTATATATTATTCACATTATTCTTATCATCAAAACGAAAATCAAAATCAAAATCAAAATCAAAATCAAAATCAATTATATTCCATCATCATGATAATTCTACACCGCCTTTCTCTTTCTCAATCTTGTTCGTTTATTATTTCCTTGACTGTTACGGTAATCGTTTAAAGAGACAAAAGGGTTGCTCAGATTCTCTATTTGCTTTCGTAAAGTCCCAGTCTTTGTTCATGACCCCAAATTTGGGGCTAAAATTCTAGGGTTAGAGAAGAGAGAGAGCCCAGATCTCGATGGAGGGTTCGGAAGGAGATAATCAGAATCGGAACCATGAGAATAGCAATAGTAAATTGAACAATTCCGGCGACGGAGGAGGAGGCAAGCCCAAGCGCCAGATGAAGACGCCGTTTCAGCTGGAAGCCCTAGAGAAGGCCTATGCTGGTGAGTTTTGAATTTTGGGATTGAAATTTTTGATTCGATTTGTGTGAAAGATTGGATTTTTGATTTGGGTTTGTGTTTAATTTTGGTGGGTTTTTGATTTTGATCAGTGGAGACGTACCCGTCGGAGTCGATTAGGGCGGAGCTGTCGGAAAAATTGGGGCTTTCCGATCGGCAATTACAGATGTGGTTCTGTCATAGGAGGTTGAAGGACAAGAAGGAAGGGGGTTCGGGTTCGGGTCCGGGTCCGGGTCCAGGTCCAGGTCCAGGTCCGGCGAAGAAGCAGAGGAAAGCAGTGGCGGTTTTGCCGGAGCCTCCTATTGATGACTTGGCACATGGGTCGGAGCCGGGGAGTGATTATGGATCGGGTTCGGGCTCCGGCTCAAGCCCGTTTGGTCATGCAGACCGCAATGTGGTGTCTAGGAATGTTGTTGTGGTTGAGGATGTGCCAAGGACGAGGCATTATGGGTCACAGCAGTCGATAACGGAGCTTAGAGCCATTGCTATAGTGGAAGCTCAACTGGGAGAGCCGTTGAGGGAGGATGGCCCGGTGCTTGGGATAGAGTTTGATCCATTGCCCCCGGATGCATTCGGGGCACCTCTAGGTATACTGCTTAGTTCACAATGCTTTGTACCCGACTTATATAGTGTTTGATTGCAGAATTATGCATGGTATTCATTGCTTGTTATGGCTATATAAAATGGAATTGTGTTGCCATCTTGTTTGTGATTATAACATGCGTAATTTGATCATGTGTAACCTGATCATATGGGACTTTCTCTGCCATGTTGGGTCTTTCCATTAGCTTAGCAAGTTTCCGAATGCATTTAGATTACAGTTGTTGGTCATCAGGAATTGGTTTTAGTAGTTAGTTATTACCTAAAAGACTACACAGTTGCAATGGAATTGGATTATAAAAAGCATCTGGTTCATTGCTCAGTGAAAGTACATTATTGCCTTTTGCTTGATTGCTTCTTGTATATTTAGATTTCTGCTAATCCTTTTGTACTTTTGCTTTATGAATCAGTTGCAGAGCAGCAGAAGCGGAATGAATCAAAACCAAATAAAGTATGTCTCTTTTCTTTGATAAAATGATTGTTTTTGTCAGAGGATAATGGGCAAACATATGTTCTCTTCTTTCAAATAGCAAAAGACAATTGCATTTTCAATACCCTTCAGAGTTGTGTAGCATGTTATGACTAATCTCTTTCTTGAGAGTTTCCTTGATTCTATTTCGGCTTATAGTTAGTATGCACTTTTTCTCAGGGTACTCCGAGATCTCTCCATGAATATCCATATCTTCAAGACCACTCCAGTGTTCGGCCTGATGTATATGGACATGTTGCTCAATCTCATTTTCGTGATTCAGCAATTGATGGTCCAAATGCAAGAACTTCACCCTTTGCAAGTGGAAATGAACAGTTGCCAAGGGTTCATGGTGGCCACGGTCGGGCTCGTCTTCTGTCACAACAGGAGAGGCAAGCAGTGACCTTTGCATCCCCTGGTGATGATGGCTTACCTCAAAGGGACGCCTTTATCAATGGTAGAATGAGTACTCAATATAGTGAACCCCCTTTTATTGCACCTGAAAGCTCTAATGTGTTGTCTGATGGTCAAATTAACGACACTATGCTGAGAATGGAGAGGAAACGCAAGGTATACTTCATGACTGCATTTGTTTATGTTTCCTCAACAAAGGATGACTTAAATTGTTGCCTCTTGCAGGGTGAAGATGTCAGAATGGCTAAAGAAGTAGAAGCTCATGAAGTTCGAATCCGGAAGGAGATGGAGAAACAAGATATTCTGAGGAGAAAGGTTCGATTTTCCAGTAATAAGTTTATATACTTAGGTATAGCAGCTTGTATGCTGATATTTTGATATTCTTTTTCTATTGTAGAATGAGGAAAGAATCAGGAGAGAAATGGAAAGGCAAGACCGTGAAAGGAGAAAGGAGGAAGAGAGATTGATGCGTGAAAGGCAGCGAGAGGAAGAGAGATCAAAGAAGGAGCAAAAACGTGAAAACGAACGAAGGGAGAAGTTTTTGCAGAAAGAAAATATAAGAGTAAGTTTGGGATCTGCTAATGTAGCCATTTGTTTCATAGTAGAAAAATTTCAGTGCAATATTGCATTTTTTTTTTTTGTTCCCCCTATTCTTTGCCTTATCTCTCTTGTGTACGTCTTTGCAGGCTGAGAAAAGGAGGCAAAGGGAAGAACTCAGGAAAGAGAGAGAGGAAGTGAGACGCAAAGCTGCACTTGAGAAGGCTACTGCAAGAAGGCTTCTTAATAAATCTATGGAACTTTACGAGGATGAGCAACTAGAGCTAATGGAGTTGGCTGCTGCAAGCAAGGGATTATCTTCAATAATTAGTATTGATCCTGACACCAACCTTGATGCATTCAGAGGTAGGTGTTTTTTGGCATTCTCTGTTAAGAGGTTTACTACTTTTCCATCGAAAAAGAAGCATGAAATCTTTCCCCTCGAAAAGGAAGTAAAAAAAAAAAAGAACCGAAATTATGGGTTTATCTTCATCTATTTTGCTACATAATTTTCTATTGTAATCAGTTGAACTGATCACTGGATTTTTGTGGATTAGATGATCTGACTGCATTTCCACCCAAGTCTGTGCTCTTAAAAAGACCATTTGCAGTTCATCCGTGGATCGATTCAGAGGAAAACATTGGCAACTTTCTCATGGTGTGTTTTTCCTTTTTCCTCTTATATGAGATGTTCTTGTATATGTTATGGTTACAGTAATTCCTTGTCCAAAATGCTTATAAAAGTAGTCGGTAATATCCTGGTAGTCTCGTGATACTTGTTCTACTTGTGTTTCCTAATTTTCTTATGGTAAATTGGTTTAGTGGACATTGTAACTCTGTCATCTGGTACTTTGCTTTTAGTACTGGAGACTCTACAAAGATGTTTTGATTACCGACCTTAATTTTTTGTATGGATCTTGGTCATTTAAGTGTCAATTACAGACTTCTTAAGGTCTGGATTCTAGTGTTTGTGTATATATGTGAAATCTCAGTATACTCTGATTGTTGATCTATGCTCATGGTTTTAAGTTTAACTGTGAGGGTGCTTACATAAGACACCCTCTAGAAAGGTCCTTATACATTATTTTTACTGGGTACTTTGTTGCTTATATGTTCAATTGCTTTTGTTCTGATGATTGAAAACATGCTGTGTTTGACAGGTTTGGAGATTTTTGATTACATTTGCAGATATTCTTGAGTTATGGCCTTTTACTCTGGATGAGTTTGTTCAAGCTTTTCATGACTATGTGAGCCGCCATTCAATATTGTATTTCAAAATTGCGCATTTCATCTGATTTCTGCTGGCTGAGATATTATATAATTTTGATATCAGGATTCAAGGTTGTTAGGAGAGATTCATGTTGCTCTCTTAAGGTTGATTATAAAGGATATAGAAGATGTTGCAAGGACACCATCTACTGGACTAGGACTCAATCAAAATGGTGCTGCTAATCCTGGAGGTGGACATCCACAAATTGTTGAAGGAGTAATTTCCTCTCTGCATGCTTGCACCAGTTCTTTTGCTTATATCATGACTCTTTCCCCAATCGTTCTTCGAACTTACTTGGTTTAATATGTAAACAGGCATATGCATGGGGGTTTGACATAAGGAACTGGCAACAGCACTTAAATCTACTAACATGGCCTGAAATTTTTCGCCAACTAGCACTCTCTGCTGGATTTGGGCCTCAGTTGAAGAAGAGGAGCATCTCATGGTCATACTTGCCTGATAATGATGAGGTTCCCTTTCTATTTTTAGTATCTTTTACTTTTCAAATGGCATAATTCTAGTGTATCAGTTTATAAAAGAGCAAAGGAAAAAAGAGCCTACAATTTGTGTTTCTAAAGTAAAATTGAATTTAATCTGACGATGTATGAGTATATGTTATTTAAAAAGAGTTCTATAATATTTACTTTTGGCTTTCCAGATTGGTGTATCGTGTTCTACTGTTGCATCATCTATGTAAATAATGAACTCCCTTCCCTTAAATGTGATTATTCGTATGCCATTTTTTTCTCAGTAGAGTACATTTTGACATTAGAGATTGGGTCCTTTTGTTCTGTTCAATGTTTCTTAAGGATAATCAAAAGATTCATGGCTCCCTTGTAATTTCAGGGTAAAGGTTGTCATGATGTAATTTCAACTCTGCGCAATGGTTCAGCAGCTGAAAATGCATTTGCAATAATGCAAGAAAAGGGCTTATTAGCTCCAAGGAGATCCAGACATCGGTTGACGCCAGGAACTGTTAAATTTGCTGCTTTTCATGTTCTTTCTCTTGAGGGAAACAAGGGATTAACGGTGTTAGAACTCGCTGAAAAGATTCAGGTTAATATTCAAGCTCTCTTAGCACAAACAATGTTTTGACAAGAGCAGTCTGTTTGCTATTGGATTTATGTGTTTCTTTTCTGACTTTTTGTTTTATTTGTTTGTCATCTGTTATCATTCTGTAAGAAATCTGGCCTTCGAGACCTGACAACAAGCAAGACGCCAGAGGCTTCAATTTCTGTTGCTCTGACAAGAGATACTAAACTTTTCGAAAGAATTGCTCCTTCAACATATCGTGTACGATCTGCTTACAGAAAGGACCCTACTGATGCTGAGGCCATACTTACTGCAGCTAGGAAGAAAGTTCAGATATTCGAAACTGGGATTTTAGCTGCAGAAGATGTCGATGAGGTTGAAAGAGATGATGTCGAAGAGGTTGAGAGAGATGAAGACTCTGAATGTGATGACGTTGATGAGGATCCCGAAGTTGATGACTTAGCTACTCCAGCCATTGTAAAGAAATCCCCTGATCAGTATAATGAAGTGACACCTTTCTCAGAGAATGGACAGGAAGATGTATGCAATGATGTTGCACAAAATGTGCAAAATGAGATGGATAAGGATGTATCACCTATTCCAGTCAGTGCTTCCAAAGAGGCAGACGGTCCAAGTGCTTCCTCCAAGCAGTGTGTTTCTGGTGTAGAAGTTAGTACTAGCAATCTTGATCAAGATAATATGGAGATTGATGAGAGCAAGGCAGGTGAATCATGGGTTCAAGGGCTTACTGAAGGGGATTATTCTGATCTCAGTGTTGAAGAGCGTCTTAATTCTCTTGTTTCCTTAATTGGTATTGCAAATGAAGGAAACTCCATTCGTGTTGTTCTTGAGGTAGTCATTTCATTTGAATTTTTGAACATCAATGTATTGTTTCTTTTCTGTGTTCAAATCTGACACCAATAGTAAAACAGGATCGCCTAGAAGCAGCAAATGCTCTTAAGAAGCAAATGTGGGCGGACGCACAGCTTGACAAAAGTCGCCTAAAAGAAGAGAATGTGAGTAGATTAGATATTCCATCTTTTATGGTAGGCAAAGCGGAACATGTTACTGGAGTGGAAGATGGCCAAAGTCCTCTACTGGATATTGATAGTAGAATCAATGAGGAAGGAGCTGCAGAAAATCAAAGTTCAAATCATGGTTCACAAGTAATTCTGAATCACCTTCACGGTGTGCCTATTGAAAGGGCCCTGGTACCTCAGGATATTTCCATGGGTCCTGAAAACATCTTGAATCAGCAATTGGCTTACGCATCAAAAAAATCACGTTCACAGTTGAAATCATATATTGCCCACAAAGCAGAGGAGATGTATGCTTACAGGTCCCTCCCTCTTGGCCAGGATCGCAGGCACAATCGATACTGGCAATTTGTTGCATCTGCATCAAGCAGTGATCCTGGTTCAGGCAGAATCTTCATTGAACTGAACAATGGAAATTGGAGGCTTATTGACACCGAAGAGGTACTTAAAATGCTTACACTTATATCATTATCTTTAGTGCTCATTCTTCAAATAAAAAGCAGTTGTGTGTATTCATGTTAATATTATTTGTTATATGGTCTTGCGAGTCGCATTTCAACCTTATGAAACCATGTCAGTCCTATTAAGTAGATGGGACTGAGGGATTGGTGTGTTTTGCTTCCTGGAAAGTTTACTGTCACCGCTGAGGTATCAGAACGTTGAGGTTTTGGCCTTTTGGCTGATGTTGCCATCATGCCTTAGTTTTTCGAGTCCTGAATCAATAGTTTTTTGCCTTCTGTCTTATGTTTATTATATTTATATTTTCTTTTCATAAGACTTGTAACCATTGCCTTAAATCAACATTAAGATGTCAAGTTAGTGGTTTCTTGCCTTTTCCACCTTTATCTGATGCCATGACTATACATACTTTTTTTTTTTCCTTAGGGCTGCAAATGGTTATTACCATTACGTCGGCGTTTTAAGTTGATGAATGCTTTATTTTTGTAGGCATTTGACACTCTTTTGATGTCGCTGGATACACGTGGCATTAGAGAATCCCATTTACGCTTAATGTTGCAAAAGATTGAGGCATCCTTCAAGGAAAATGTTCGTAAAAATGTGCATCTTTCAAGTAGAAATCGTGTTAAAAAAGAAGCTGATGATATGGATTCTAGTCCAGACTACCCTTCGAGTTTTGACAGCCCTGGAAGTACTGTTTCTGCTTTAAATTCTGAGATGGGGGAGACATCCTCTTCGTTTAGAATTGAGCTTAACAGAAATGAAAATGAGAAAAGGGCGGCCTTGAGAAGGTATCAAGATTTTCAGAAGTGGATGTGGAGAGAATGCTTTAGCACATCCGCATTATGTGCCTCAAAATATGGGCAAAAGAGATGCAGACAGCTCTTTGATCTTTGCGATTTCTGCCTCTGTTGTTACCATTTTGAGGACTCCCATTGCAGTTTCTGTCATCAGACTTTTGGTGCTACCTATGAAAATCTTGACTTTTCTGAACATGTAATACAATGTAAAGAGAGAAGGAATTTGGAAACATGCGATATCCATGTACCAGGCATTTCTGTTCCTTTGGCCAGCAGACTGCTCAAGGCCTTCATAACTCTTGTTGAGGTTAGATACTAAGGACTTGAGGAAAAAGAGCTTCAACTGTTGCTTTTGTTATAGCCTGTCATGCTTTGCATCTAATGTCCATAACGTATCTCAAGTTATTCAACTTTGGTGTTCATCCTCAAACTTAATTGACAGGTATCTGTTCCACCAGAAGCCCTTCAATCCTTTTGGACAGAAGACTGTCGAAAGACGTGGGGAGCCAAACTGAATGCGTCATCATCGGTTGAAGAACTTTTGCAGGTGTATTTCTTTGATTAAACCCCATTATTACCTGGCATTATGATTATCCGTCAATTCTCAATTTTACATGCGTCTACTCCATGGTGCATAATGTATATTCCTGATACATTATTTTTGTTTCATTAGCTGATCAATATTGCAACACTTCTTTTCAGATGTTAACTCTGTTTGAGACTGCGATAAAACGAGACTTTGTGTCATCAAACTTTGCAGCCACCGATGAATTACTGGGTTCCGGCAAACAGTCAGCGATTGCTAATAGTGATAATCTAGACACCAAATCAATTTCTGTACTTCCTTGGATACCACATACAACGGCAGCTGTGGCTCTGAGGGTTTATGAGATGGATTCGGCAATTACTTATGTACCACATGAAAAACCTGAGCCCAATGGTGACAAGGAAGTTGGAGAACATATTGTGAGTTGTTGTTTTCTTTTCTAATTTTTCTCAGTCTGGCTGCTTATTGAAAATAGATTCAAAGATGACGTGCTTTAAATTACCAAAAGTAAAAGAATGAATCACTTGGTTAGATTCATTGATACAATGCATGGAATTCTTATAAAAGTCCAAGTGATTTTTTTTTTTTTCTTTCTAAAAGGGGCATGTTTTGCCTTGTCTGTTGAATTGATGGCGGTGGTTTATACATGGGTTCACTACGTTACTTAACAAGTGATCGTACTCAATCTGCCTATTCTCTTTTTTGTATGCAGAAGATTCCTTTGAGATTCACCCCTATGAGGAATGATAGGGAGTTCGAACCAGCAGCGTCAGACCTCAATGAACAAAGTACTCACCTGAAAAGTGCACGAAACAGCCTCAAACGTGGTAGAGGAGGTCGCGAGCAAGGCCGTGGTAAAAAATCCAAATCTGGTGGTAGTCGGCGAAAAGCCAGAGGTAATGAGATTGAGAATATGAGGCAAGGATTGGGACCTGTGGGGCGGAGACCACAGGGACAAGGGAGTGGACGAGGCCGACGTACTGTTAGAAAGAGGAGAATGAAGAACAGCGCTGTTGAGGGGACGCTTATTGGCCATACGACTGACCTACGCAGTAGCCCTGACAGTGGAGAGGAATCACCCAGAAACTTGGCTGGGGAATGGGACGATGAAAATATCAATATGATCCATATGAAAGGTGATGAACGAGGAGAGAGGTATGAGCAAGCAGAGGCACTGGAGTCTGAAGACGAAGACCAAGCAGTAGGATATGAACAAGGGAACTGGGAGATTGGGTTTGATGGGATCTCCGGTGGATGGAACGGCGGCTTACAAGAACCGAGTGATGAGGACATGGGTGCTTCTGAAGATGACAATAACGGCATTGAGGAAGTGAGAGAAGAAGATTCGGAAGGCGATGTAGAAATGAGTGATGCTTCAGATGAAGTACCAAACAGGATTATAAATGATGATGGCTCTGATTCAGCTTCAGATGATGATGACTACAGTGATTGAAAGTCTCGTGCTTTAAATTGTTTGTGGGAGTATCTGAGACATGGTTGCTGCACGTAGTTTTGATAATGCAGCTCCACTGGTAGGTGGTCTCAACCGGAGATGGAAAGCTAACTTGGGTCTGCAGTGGGTCTCAATTTTGTTGCCATATCCTTGCTATTATTGATATTTATAGACATAACCAGTATATGGATATGATTACGGGAAGTCTGTATTAGTACCTGTTAGGAGTGCTGTAATTGATATGCAGTGTAACATAGCAATTCTAGAGTGTAACGAAAATGGTTTATACTGCAAATTTATTATAAAGTTCAATTTCCATTGTTTCTTTGTCCTCTGTTGAAAATTTCTCTATTGGAAAGAGAAGAGTCGTATCTTTAAGCCTATAGAAACTCTGTCATACTGAACTAATCTTTATTTCTGATTACAACCAGATACTTGAAATGAAAACTAGTTATACAAATCCAAGTCGTCTCAAAAAAATATTCACAACACACTTGAGGCTCAAAATAGCAATAGAATTATGGACCCAAAAGTTTCTTGATTCCGGCCTTCTGTTCAGAAGTCAATCTAGTTGGAAATTTGATGTTGAATTTCACTCTAAGGTTGCCTTTCTTGGAGGGATCTTTTGGTATAGGCATACCCTCTCGAGGAATTATCTCCTCATAGTTTGGATGAATGACAGTGTTGATGGGGATGGTGAGCGTCCTCCCATCTAGTGTGGTGACCTGCAGAGTGTAACCTGCTAAAGCCTCTGCCAGCGAGATCCTCTCTGTCATGACTAGGTCGTTCCCATCCCTTGTGAATGTGCTGTGTGGTTTCTCATCGATTATGAATACAAGGTCTGCAGGAATTTCATTCGGATGCTCATTCCCTTTCTCTGGGAAAGTAATCTTTGTTCCTTTTTTCCAGCCAGGCTTGACCTCAATGGTTAGGATTTCCTCGACAGGCATTGTCCTCCTGCATAACATCATAGTTAGGACATTGAACAGAAATGGGACTCACACGAAGACAAGTGCTGGCGCAAGCTAAAGGATGTAGCAGTCAAATGTTTGTTTACAAATGAACACAAACAATCACAATGCAGTATCGGCAAGATCAGCAACCCAAGTTTACAATGAAAACATTGAAGAAAACAAACGTGACTTCAGTCATCATCAAACAACTGTATGGTAACCACTCGCCTAATATACAATGACTTGATCTCACATTGGAGCCAAAGTTGCATCATGAATGTTAAATGCAAATGGAATGGGATTAAACAAAGATGTATGTGTAAGCTACTTCAGAAACCAAAAACAAAAGCACACACACATTTATAAACAGGATGAGAGGCACTTACCCACTTGCATCTGCAATTTCCCTAGATATCTTCATCTTCTTTGTGGTTCCCTTATAGAGCTCCTCAAGGCTACATGGCAACTTCCTCTCCAAAGGAGAAGCCTTCCTTGGTCCGTGGCTCATCGGTCGGCCTTCTCCAAAAGAACTGAACATGTCATCCCCAAACATTCCACCAAAGGATCTTCCACCCCTCATGCCACCACCAGCACCACCTCCTCCCATTCCACCACCCATCGGGCTAGAAAACCCGAATATCTCCGCAAAGATGTCATTGGCATTCCTGGGGTTGAATCTGAACACATTCGGACCATCCCCGGTTTGGAAATACGTAGCACCACCAGGCCCACCAGCATCCGGAGGCGGCATTTGGCCTTTAAGGCCTTCTTCACCATACTGATCATAGATTGCTCTTTTCTGGGGATCACTCAGTACCTGCAAATCCAAACACATTCCTGATCAGATCCTAGCCTTACAAATCAATACAAAACTTCAAACTCTGCTATCAATTCAAAACCTTCAAAACAGTGAAATACCCAGACATAACACACTGAAAAAAATTCAATCTTTGATCTCATTTCAGCAATTCAAGACAAAACCCAGATCAGAAATCTAACATTAGCATCAAATAAACTGAAACAACAGAAAGAAAAGTGAAGGTGAGATTGACCAACCTCATAGGCCTCAGAGATCTGCTTGAATTTGGTCTCAGCTTCTTTCTTATTGGTGGGGTTCTTATCAGGGTGCCATTTCATAGCGAGTTTCCTGTACGCCTTCTTCAACTCATCCTCTGTGGCGCTCTTCTCGACCTGTAAAAGCTTGTAGTAATCCACACCCATGCCTCTTCTTCAAAGTTTGAGTCTTTTCTGTAATGAATAAAGCTTGAATGGAAAGATTGAATCGGGAAAAATTTGATGTACGGGTCTGGTGGCAGAGGGGGTTTGGTTCTTATTGAGGTGAGCTGAGGGAGACTGTTTTGGTGAAGAAAGAACCAGAATGGTGGAGAAGTTTCCAGATAAGAGTGTGAGTTTTACTGCGGGAAACTGTGAACTACTTTACGATTTTGTATATTTAGGAGGGGTGAAACGACGTCGTGGGGGATGGAATTTTGTTGACTAGGCTGGTGTGTAGTCATATTAGGTGGCAGTGCTGGAGTGCAACAGAGCCACATGTCTTGCAAAGGAGGAGGTGTTAAATTCTTGAGTAGTGCTAGGGACTCTAAAATTTTATACCAAAATTACTTACTAAATGACAGGACGCATATCATATCATTAATCATTTTAGAATTTATGTTGACATGAAATACTTATTGGATATAAAATACATTTAGTTACTGATAAAATTCAAGAAAAAAAACATACAGCATAAGATGAAAGACACGATCGAAAGAGACAAATGGTATGTTGTTTATAAAGCTGCAGCAATACTCAAATATGATGGAATGCCTTCAACAATCAACAATATTTGTAATTAGTTTGTTTTTGAAGTTTTAAAATATACAATATCTTTTCTAAAAACATGGTGTTTTGAATTGAAAATAAATAAACCATGTCATTAAAATTTTAGAATAATATTGATGAGGTGGTGTATGCCACATCATTTGGTAATCAATTTTTATATATATATTTGGTGTCTTTAGCATTTTTCTAAATTCTTGTATACCCGCCAATTACAGTGTAATATTATTCATAAGACAAGACCATCATATATATGTATTATGTAATCTAATACTACTAGCTGTTTACATAAATGTGTGTACATGTCGACTGTCGTACACTAAAAATGCCCATGTCCATGCATGTATAAACGGTTGACTAGTTAATGTTACCTGAAAAATTACTTTTTAAAAAGATTAGAAAAACACATGATAAAAATTTTGGTCCAGATGTTTTACATCTTATAGCTTTTAAAAATTACGTGAAAATTTACCAAATTGATACACTTTTACACGTTTTGAGTATGGAACTATCGTAAGCACATCAAATGCTACTAACATTGACAATTTACCTATATAGTAAAACAGGTGCAGCCAATTTTGCCCGCTGCTTCTGGAAATGACGATCTGCCCTTATTTACGTTATAATTACAGTCCTACAATCACTCTCTCTAAATTATAATTTTGCCTTTCCCCCCGCTTTTCTACTGATTTACGCTACTTACAAGGTTAATTACTAGATTTAAGAGTTGGATAAAATAATACACAACACGACGAGTTCATCAGAAATTTCAAGGAATTATTTGGAGTCCTAAGCTATTTTCTAAGAAAAGATAGAAAAATACTTCAGAAAATTATGAAATTCATTCGGTGAGATCTGCGACGTCCATTCTAAGTCGGTAGATTACAATATAATAGAAGTGGGAAAATGCCATCTCAACCTAGAATGCTCGAGAGAGCCTGAGAATGTGAGAGTGAGAAGAGAGACTCTGAACTGTCTCTGTTGTCCCGCCATCGGTCGACGACTCACCGGGCACCCATCGATCCTCTCATCACCGCCGACACGTTGGTGGTGGTAGCTAATTCAATTGACGACTGAGGAAGGAGTTTCGACGAGCAGCAGTTCCGCGTTCTTGACCGTTTCCGGCGACTCTAGCGGCGGTTTGAGCTTCATATGGTATGAAATTGATCCCTCTCGTCATGCTATACATGTTAGTGTATTTAGTTTCCGAATTTGAATCAGTCTGATGGGTTTCTGGGTTCTTAGACCCTGTCGAGCCGCCGACATCGGCGAATTTTCTAGCATCTATTCGGCTATTTTCGGAGCTACTTGAGTTCTTCTGGGTTCGTCGGCAACGCTTGAGGTGAGGACCCCGATTCCCCTTCGTTCTAATATTCACGCTGGTATAGTTGGATTCTATTAGTTTTGATGATTTGTGATTTCGGATTTTGGTGCTTTCGGGTTCGACGGAGCTACGGATGGCGACGAGTGCTCTGTGCTTCTGAGTTCTGTCATCCTTCAACATAGATTGATCATTGAAAAGTTTGATTCTATGGAAGGGGAGAACTCGGTATGTTTTGCCAAAGCTCTGCCACTGTTCATGGGTGGTGATCTTGGCCTCACTTGGGTTAGTTTGCGTTTCTGATTTGAATAAGAAACCATATATGTTAATATTCAATTGTTCTCGAAGTGCAGAAGCTGTGAAGTTGGTTCAATTGTGAACTTTGAATTGGCGAGTGAGGTGATGCATAAGTGCAACTGAGGAAGATTATGCTTCTTATGTTAGACAAATACTAAGAAGGTAATTGCTAAATAGAAGTATTGCTATCATGTTATTTATATGAGAGATGATTAACATGACTTGACTTGATTAAGAATGTTCTGGATAAGTAAGAGGTTGACGAGTAAATAAGACAGAAGGTTCTAGGGTGAGTTGTATAAGTAATTGATGATAGAAGGATCATGATATATGATATAAGCATTGTTGGTCAAATACCAACAGAAGAGTAATTCTCTTGGTGGTATTGGACTAGCTAAGTTTATCGTAGTGTGATATATTTAGGATTGAGATAGGGAATGAATCATGGGACAGAATAAGAAAATTAGTGTTGGGGTGTCCTTAGTAAGTTAGGCACACCAAAAGTGAAATGAATTATGGTTGTATCTATGAATGGTCATGTTGGTCGAACATGAAGCAAGTCTTTTGAGACATTAGCTACTGTAATGAGAGGAGAATTGGAAATGAAGTTTGTAAACGTGAAAGCAAAGTCTGGAAGTATAATTGTGAATCTTAAATTGTTGGGTCAATTTATGTGATGAATAAGGATTGGGTGCCCTTAGTAGCTTTGGGCAAACCTAATGTAAAGTAGGATCATGGTTGACCAAGTCCTGGTGGTCAAACAATTAAGTATCGATATTTTGTTAAGTCGAAAGGAAAGTTATTAACGATAAATATGTCGGAATTCAGGACTCCAGTTACCCGAGGAGCGGAAGGCTCGAGATTCTCGGAGTTCGTAAGGAAAGCCACAGATTCCAGGTAGGGGACCCGAAACTCCCTTGATTAGTGGATTTTCATTTTATATAAAATGTTTATGCATATGAGAAATTGCATGATGTGGTTATCATAAAAATGGTAACCGGTTTTATGAGATTTGATGGCTTGAGAGTGAGAGGGGCATAGTGACTTCCTTGGGCTTCGATTTCCTAAACCTCCGGAGGGGCTGTATGGATTGAGGACTGTCTGACATGCTTTGAGATGTGGCACTTCCTCTAGGCGATATGGTGTAAGTGGACACTCTCGCTACACTTACCTGTTGTACACATATATAGTAAGGTTTAGGATAGTGGGTCCAGAAGAGGACCGGCCATCAAGTACAAATTTATGGCGCCACATTTATTTGAAAATGAAATATTCTTTTCAAATGTTTGTCGTTCATTATAAATTTGTTTTAAGCATGTTTTCATACTAGGCACCCATATTATTTATTGGTTTTCAAACCTAGTTAAGGATAAAGTTTCCTTGAGCAGCCTGAGCAGCAAGGATGAAAGCTCACCCCTACAACAGTTTTGGTTGCAGGTACTGTGCACTGGAACGGGATAGTGGCGAGGAGCTGGGTGTGCATATTTATTGTCGGTAATTTGGTTTCCCTTTATTCTTGTACTTAGAGTTACAAATTCTATTCTGATGGTCTTGTTATATCACTTGTGATTCTATTCCTTGAAGTTTGTTAATTATTGGCAATTCCTTGTATCAAAATTTATTTCAGGAGAGAGTCCAATTCTGTTATGAGATTTGTCTTGTGATATTATCATTAAAATTTGTATTCTTTTATTTTTTGTATTTCTTAGTATCCCTTGTGTCAGATTTTGGGGGAATAAGAATACTTATAGAAAAATAAAGATTTTACACCTCAAAATGTTTTTACGCTGCTGTTGTGTTTTTCTTTAATGTTTTTTTACATTAACTGCTTTGCGTTTCTTCTTTTGAGACTCGCAGCATTGTGACGTGCCTAAATTAAGGAGGTGTAGTTTGGGGTGTTACACACCGTCACGTATCGGCGGCCAACTGGTTATATAATTCAACAAATACAACCTTAGATAACCTTAAACGAATAACCCGACCCGAGCCCATTTACATAATATAGCAGCTCATTTTGAGTAGACTAACCCGACATAACAGATGAACACAATTACTCTAGGTCGGGGGCGTGGTTTGGCTTCATTGATACCTCGAATTGAGCCTCCTTGAGTTATGTGACTTGTGACTGCTTTGGAGGATGCAATGCAACGGTGGAGGGCGTGCTTCATGGCTTTTTCGGAAAGCAATGTCCCTTCTTGCACGCATACAAATCTCAACAGATCCAATCTTGGCTCTAATTTGGATCCAGTCATCTCCTTCACTCTAGTCCATGCATGATTACAAAGTTATCTCCAAACTAATTCAAAAAACAAAACAGAAAATAATTTTTAAACTAAGAAAATGAGTGTAAACTTATTGGTTTTCTGACTTTTCTCAAAGTTCAAATTTGAGTTTTTATGTTTGTTCTCAAAAAACAATTATTTAAGTTTTTCTTGTTTGGTTCAAATTTGAGTTTGCTTATCGCAAAATAAGTTTAAATTAAGTTTTTTTTTTAAAAGCGTTTTATTATGTCTGTGAGTTTTGAACTCGTAACCTCAAAGTTGTCAGTTAAACATCTTAACCAACCACGCCACAGCTCACCGACCACGTTTTATTAAGTTCTCATTCTCATATCACATAATCTCTACAACTCTAAGTTTTTTTTTTTTTTTGATAAAAGGCTGGTGTGGCTATCCTCACGCGTTCATTAATAAAACTGTCAAATACAAGGGAAAACATGAAACATGAACCCCTAATTACAATGAAGTCCCGAAATAATATCGAGAATGTCTACAAAGTACATGTACTCAAACAAATACCTACTAGCAGAGATTACTACTCTAATGACGACTCTATTTGCTTTTGAGATAGCGATGATATAATAGAAATAACAGTTGACATGTAACATGATCACATATCTTAATATCAAATAAAACAATTTCTTAGTATGTTGCTGCCGAGGAATAAACTCGACAACACTTAGTTTCATCTTGCCACTAGAAAGTTGCGACCATTTGACTAGACAAAAGAGGCGTCGCCTATCTAGAGTGAATAGGGCACACAAGGTGCATATACTGGCATGAAAGCCCTTTTTGCCCTACCATATAGTGATAGGGTATTATTGGCGGCCAAAAACCGCTTAGTACTAGAACTAAAATGCCGAAAAGCATAAATAAAGCAAAATTAACTTGCATAAAAGCAAAGAGAATTAAGAATTGAGAATTGGACTTAGACGTCTGAGACTTAAGTTTATTTTTGATTGTCTTCTTTGTTTTTGAGGAGCATGCCAATAAAGTTTGAACTTATAAAACATTACAAGTCCTTATAAACTTGACAAGTAATATTTACCCAACAAGTATAATCTACTTACTAACAAAACTCAAACGAAAAATGTTGCACCTGTGTTGAAGTTGTAAGGAGATTCAAAAGTTGGATAGACAGTAGATACAACGAATGATTGTTAGCTTAGATATTGATCAAACTAGTACAAGACATTAGAGACTGAGCTACCAGTTTTGATTGTATTACTTTTGTTTTCTTATTAAGTTAATTTTGTTGCTGATTCCGAATAGTTTTCTTCCAAAAAATGGCAATAAACTAGGCCTCACCGTATCCCAATGAGTCCGCCCACACGCTACCTCTCACTTGAAATCCGTGAAAAAAAGTCCTCGCCCTTTTTGCTACTCGCACGCTCTGTCACTCACAGTCACACACGCTGTTGCGCTCAAACCTCTCGTCCTTCTTCTACCTCCATCCTCTCTCTCTCTCTCTCTCTCTCTCTCTCTCTCTCTCTCTCTCTCTCTCTCTCTCTCTCTCTCTCTCTTCTGTAACGCCAATGTGATCCTTCTCCTTCTCTCTCCAAGCTCCCTCACATTCCACAATGTCAATTCTACCCTCGCGCTTCCTCACCATCCCCCACCACCCAAGCCTCGCCTTCTCACACTACTCCCCTCCTCCACTCCTCCAAACCGTCCCGCGATCATCCCTCTTCCACGCGCCGAGCAATGTCCCCAGACCTCTACGCGCCTCCGCCACGTCACCCTCCTCCTCCTCCTCCTCGGTCACGGTTGAAAACTCATCCGACTCCGAGTCCGACGCCGCGTCCGGCGGCGCGCCAGCCACGCTCTTCGTGATCCGCGCCCGCAACCGCATCGGCCTCCTCGGGATCATCACGCGCGTCTTCAACGTCCTCGGCCTCCGCGTCGAAAAGGCCACCGTCGAGTTCGAAGGCGACTTCTTCGTGAAGCGGTTCTTCGTCACCGACTCCCGCGGCGCGAGGATCGAGGACCGCGACAGCCTGGACCGGATCCAGAAGGCGCTGCTCGACGCCATCGACGACTGCGCCGGGACCGTCTCGGCGGGGCCTACCACCACGAGAGGCGTCGTGGTCCGCAGGCCGGGTTTGGGCCTGGGATCCGGCGACCGCGCCGCCAAGGCCGAGAGGATGTTCGGGTTGATGGACGGGTTCTTGAAAAACGACCCGATTAGTCTCCAGAAGGATATTCTATACCACGTTGAGTACACCGTGGCCAGGTCCAGGTTCAGCTTTGACGATTTCGAAGCTTATCAGGTCAAAATTGTGGACTCTGGATTTTCTTCTTGTTGTTTGATCATTTGGATTGTGTTGGTTACCAAATTTGGCTCACAAGTTGTGAAATTGAGGGGTTTCATTTTTTGGCGGGAAAATATAATTTTGTTGTTTTTTTTATAGGCTTTAGCGCACAGTGTGAGAGATCGGTTGATTGAGCGATCACATGATACTCAGCTTTACTTCAAGAGGAAAGATCCGAAGCGCGTATATTTCCTCTCGCTTGAGTTTCTTATGGGTATGCATTTTGATTATGCTAATAGATTGGATTTTGCTAGGATCTGATAGCCATCAAGTTGACCTGTGGTCTTTTCTTTTTCATGAGTAATTGTTGCTTTGATGTAGTTGCTGACTTGTTAAAATCGATTTGTTATTGAAATGTCAGGTCGTTCATTGTCTAATAGTGTCATTAACCTTGGTATCCGAGACCAATACGCAGAGGCTTTAAGTCAGCTGGGTTTTGAGTTTGAAGTTCTGGCCGAGCAGGTTAGCAAGGATACCTTTTCAAAGTTCTTTTATTACTTGGAGAATTTGATGTAGTAATTCTTGATATGCAGTATTAAAATTTCCTTTGACCAAAAAATAATAATATTCTTGATATGAGAGTTTCTAGACTTCAGAGCAACATAAAAAAATTAGCTGGAACTGATAACTCTATCATTGATATTATTCCGCCATTTTGCTCTCTCAGGAAACATTGAACCTTATATCAATCTTTTACCGTAGTAAATGTGGTGTTCGCATCAATACATCATGTATTTATGCTGCTTGAACATCATATTATATATTTATTACAGGTAGGAGGTATTTACATCAGCTATTCTTTTCTGATTATACCGCTATTAATCTAACTTCATTGGGAAAGATATAGGATTATTGTAATTCATGTATTTAATAGCATGTACTTTAGCATATACCACAGATGGCAATTTATTGTCCCATGGATGAGTTACTTTTATGATGTTTCTAGGAAGGAGATGCTGCCCTTGGTAATGGTGGCCTAGCCCGGCTTTCAGCTTGCCAAATGGACTCTATGGCAACTTTGGATTATCCTGCATGGGGGTATGTTAACTGTATAAGCGAATTGTAATAAAATTTACAATAACCCAATTTAAGTTGTGTCTCTAATACTAGGATGAAAATCCCTTCTAGCTTGTCTTTCCTCTAAGACAGGGAAGTCTAGGGAAAGAAGGGAACTCTATTGTATTGCCTGACATTCTTGTTCATAAATATATACAGAAGCCATTGTCCTTAGAAATAGAGAGACTATGGGAAACCTTTGAAGAGTAAGATGCCATAATATGTTTATGTAGATTGCCTATTATCATAAGGCTTTTAGATCTGAATGTGTTAAACAATATGAAAAATGTGTTTTCTTTACCAACTGTATTAATTTAATGGGAGGTTATTTAGTAATATTGCCATCTTCAACTTGCAGTTATGGACTACGATACCAATATGGACTCTTTCGCCAGGTTATACTGGATGGTTTTCAGCATGAACAACCTGACTTTTGGTTGAACTTTGGGAATCCTTGGGAGACAGAGCGGGTTCATGTAACATATCCAGTGAAGGTTTGCAAGTATATCCTCTATTATAATTTAAGTGTTTATTTCTCATTCCACATTGTTTTGACATTCATTTCTTCGTCTACTAACTTGCAAAAGTTTTGCTAACTTTTCCTATCGTTTTTCTACATGGATAAGTTCTATGGTACCGTTGACGAGGAAATAGTGAATGGTGAAAAATGTAATGTTTGGAACCCTGGAGAAGTGGTAAGGCGATGAACTTTATTTCATCATCTTGGGGTTCATTCCATGAGCAAATCTTCTGATGATGTTTAGGGTTACATGTTTTGAACATTATGGATATAATTGATTATTTCACCTTAGTGGTTTGTCTCCACACTGCTAGGTAGAAGCTGTGGCTTATGATAATCCTATACCTGGTTATGGAACTAGAAACACTATTACTCTCCGCTTATGGGCTGGAAAACCAAGTGATCAACGTGATATGGTAATTACTTTACTAATCTTTAATTTCAAGCATTTGATAGATATTTTTTGAATAATCAGTATATGAGTATATCATGATGATGCTAAATGAAAAAGTGAATAAAGTACTGTACCCAAAAAGAAAAAGTTGATTGTATTCATCTCTTGCCTCCTAGAAGTTTTAGAGGTGACTAATTTTCCTATGCAAAACTTTCTATATGCAGGAAGCTTTTAATACAGGAGATTACATCAATGCTGTTGTTTCCAGACAGAAAGCAGAGAACATAAGTAGTGTTTTGTACCCTGATGATCGTTCTTATCAGGTTTAATTCCTTTTCGTTAAATTGGTTATCTACATTTTCAAATTTCCTTGAACTTTATTGTTGCTTATAACATAGCTGTATTACCGTTTTGACTTTTGTGGTTTTTTTCTTTTTCCAGGGGAAGGAACTGCGGTTAAAACAACAATATTTCTTTGTTTCAGCATCCATACAAGACATAATACGGAGGTTCAAAGATGCTCACAGTAATTTTGATGAATTTCCAGATAAGGTTTGAATCTCACCAATATATGTTACATCGTGCATATTGAATTGTAATCAAAAGAACACTTTGACTTAGAATTGTGAAGTAAGGATCTTTTATTTTTCTTCTACTGGTGCCTTGGAGTTCTCCCTCCAATGCAGTCATTCAGGTTTGCTTTTCTGGTTTCCCTTCTTTTGTTGGCTCACTTTCTTTTGTCTTAATTAGGTTGCTCTGCAGCTCAATGATACTCACCCATCTCTTGCGATAGTCGAGGTCATGAGAGTGCTTGTTGACGAAGAGCATTTAGATTGGAAAAGAGCTTGGGATATTGTTTGCAAACTCTTTTCTTTCACAATACATGCAGTGATTGCTGAAGGATTGGAGAAAATCCCTGTTGATTTACTGGGCAGTCTTCTCCCACGCCATTTACAAGTGCGCTCCTAATGACTATTTTATGCATACTTTCCTTTTTATTCCTAGCATATGTTTCTGAAGATGTTTTCGATCTCCTTCTTCAATACAAAAAGGGTATGTATATTTACAAGTGCTATACTAGGCCTTGAGATGTTTAATCAATTCATGTAAGGGTTCATTTGTTTCCATCAGATTAACATGCAACCAATCATACAGACTATTAATAATTTCCACTGATATATATTCTGATAACTGGGCATAAATGATGTATTTGTCACTTAATAATCTTAATCACTATTTTTTTTTTGTTCCAGATAATATATGACATCAACTTCAATTTTGTTGAAGAGTTGAAGAAGAGGATTGGTTTAGATTATGATCGTCTCTCTCGGATGTCTATTGTTGAGGAAGCTGCTGTAAAGGTACCTCTAGAAACATCATAATTCATACTTCATGGTGTATGTATGAGTCTGTATTTCTCCTGGTAGTCTTTGTATACTCCATAGTCTTGGTATTAGACCTGCTTATTATGTCTATTGCATCAACCCTTTGCGTGATACAATGCATAATCATCTCATAAGAACCTTATATCAGCATGTGACTTTTTGAAAGTTCTTTTTTCCCATCCCTGTAAGAATTCTTTGGTTTGGTTTGATATGTAATTCTTTGTAAATTGATCACTATATACCATTGGATTTGACAGAGTATCAGAATGGCAAACCTGGCGGTTGTGTGTGCTCATACTGTGAATGGTGTTTCCCAAGTACATTCAGAATTATTAAGGACAAAATTATTCAAGGTACTATGTTTTCCTTGCATCATTGTCTTTTATTCTTGGCTTATTACCAAGTTACAAGATATCCAAACTTTTTAAGTACCTTCTATTAGGTTAGTCAACAGACTGACACCTCTTTTCTTTAACAGGACTTCTATGAACTGTGGCCTGAGAAATTTCAATGCAAGACAAATGGTGTCACCCAGGTATAATGTTCAAAATGTTGTCTATCAATCACTTTACTAATTTCATTAGACTGTTTGACATATATAGCAGAGTCGCTATTTCAAAAAAGAAAAAGAAAAGTAATTTATCAATTTATAAGCTAAAAACGTGCCCCAGCAAAATACCTAAATAATTGATTAATTAGGAATTGATAGATTTATCAATTTTGGAAAGAGAAATAACTAAGGTTCATATGATGCAATTATGCATCAGGGATTGATATTTATATTCAAGTATAATGTGATAATGTACTGCCATTTGATTTTTCAGCGCCGCTGGATTGTGGTGAGTAATCCTAGCCTGTGTGCTCTTCTCTCAAAATGGCTTGGAACAGAATCCTGGATTCGTAATGTTGACCTCCTGGCTGGCTTGCGAGAATATGCAGACGACGCTGATCTTCAACAAGAATGGATGATGGTACAGTATTGGCTTCATGCTTGCGCATTTTCTTCGAAACCAAGATTGTATTACGTTGCTGCTCTTTGTTTATTGCAAATATATTGATGGCATAGGTTAAGAAGGTTAACAAGATGAGGCTTGCTGAGTACATTGAAGCAATGAGTGGTGTGAAGGTTGGGACTGCAGTTTCTTAAAATTTATATTTGGTTCTTCCTTTGTCTAGTAAGGCAGGTCTTATAGAAGCTTCTTTATGATCTAACATTTGCAATATATCACTTTTAACTGCAGGTTAGTTTAGATGCAATGTTTGATGTGCAGACAAAGAGAATACACGAGTACAAAAGACAGTTGCTTAATATACTCGGCATCATCCATCGATATGACTGTATCAAGGTGAAGCTTGAGCTGGAACCTTGTTCAAATCTCATTCAGTTGCGTGTTATTTTGTGCGTACCAGTTATAAATTTTAATCAATGAGTTTGCCATTTTTACTTGGCTGCAGAACATGGATAAGAGTCAACAGAGCAAGGTTGTACCCCGTGTCTGCATAATTGGAGGAAAAGCTGCTCCTGGTTATGAAGTTGCTAAGAAGATTATCAAACTTTGTCATGCTGTAGCAGATAAGATTAATAATGATAGTGATGTTGGGGATCTTCTAAAGCTGGTAAGGGATAGTGTGTTCTTCTTATCTTCTGTTTTTGCACAGCTGCTGTGAGAAACTAGCATAGGGAACAAAGTTTCTGGAATTGCCATGTCAACATGGTATCAGCATCTGTGAACTGATACAAATTCTGTTTCAGATTTTTATTCCTGATTATAATGTCTCTCTTGCGGAAGTGGTAATACCAGGGGCTGACCTTTCACAGCACTTGAGGTTTGTAAACACTGGAGCCTAATTGAACCCTTGAAAATACAATTGCTTCAAAAATTTGTTCCAACTTAAATTTTTGTGCACTTTTCAGATTTGAAATGTTAACATTAGAATACTGTGTGACATATGAAACTATAGACCAATGACAAGTTGGTTTTTAGAATCCTAATTATTGCATCAAGCTTTTCATTTATGTTTTTGCTCAAGTAGTTTACTAAAATCCCACAATATCGGTGGTGTAAATATTAAGATGGTTGCATATGCCTTGGGAATTATTTCTTGCAGTGTTCAACTAAAGTTTGAACTTCTCTGTTTCTAGAAATAATATTTAGTATGTGTACATGCTGCATAACATCTGATGATTCCTGTGCAGCACTGCAGGACATGAGGCTTCTGGAACTGGCAGCATGAAATTTCTCATGAATGGATGTTTACTCTTGGCTACGGAAGATGGATCTACAGTTGAAATTGTTGAAGAAATAGGGGACGAGAACTTGGTAAGTGTTGTCTAAGGTTATTTTCGAGGGTGCGAATATGTATAGGGTTTGCCTAAGAATTCAGATGATGTGTGGTTGAATACATTGAGTTTTTGTGAGAACAGAATGGCTGAGTGAGATTCTTTTTTCTAGGCAACGTAGTACAGCTGGAAGCTTTAACTGATTGGAAATTTGCTTTCTGCAGTTTTTGTTTGGCACAAAGATTCATGAAGTTCCTGAATTGCGTGAGAGAGGACCTGCTCATGACATGCCACTACAATGTGCGCGCGTGCTAAGGTATGCAACTGCAATCACAGCAGGAAGCACATTCAAAACTAGCCAGTTGGTGATATTTGTGTGACCTGTGTTGGAGGCCATGTGTTGAATCACTTGAATGTCATTTTTCTGAGAAAGCTGGTCTCTTATCAGATTCTAAGTTTGTTGTAATAATGTGTAGGCTGATCCGAGATGGTCATTTTGGCTTTCAAGACTATTTCCAATCTCTATGCGATAGTGTGGAGGGTGATGATTTCTATCTGCTCAGTTCTGACTTTGGGAGCTATTTAGAGGCACAGGTATTCATTTCACTTTTAGTGGGAGTGCCAAACTGCCTAGGTATATATCTTCATGTTCAATAACTCTATATCTGCATGCGATATAGGCTGCTGCTGATAAAGCATTTGTCGATCCAAAGAAGTGGGCTAAAATGAGCATCCTCAGTACAGCCGGTTCTGGGAGATTCAGCAGTGATACGACAATCCGCGACTACGCTGAGAAGAGTTGGGGGATTGAACCTTGCCGATTCCCTTCTGAGTCAGACGGCTAGCTCAACCTCACCCAAAGTAGTACTAGTAGAAACAGTTCAGTTATCTCTTAATGCAATCAATAATGATGAATAAGCAAAGCATTCCCTTGCCATATCTGTTCCACGTATCTAACCGATTTTGGCAGTGAAAAGGGTAGAGGGTTTTCCTTCTCTTTAATTGCTTCACAGTATAGAGACAACTACTACTCTTGTATATACTGATATACAGTATACTTCTTTTGCAACTAATAATTATAGGCTATATAGCCTGTAGCCTAAACAAGATAATGTAAATTTGTAAAGTGCTGATAATAGTGTTGCCTAATAACAATCCAGAGTTCAAAGGATTTATCTATGTGCTTGAATGCTTGATATACAACCACAAAAATAATGCAATTTTTCAGTCAAATTTGTTACCCTGAACTAGCAAGATTAATCGATTGCTTTCTTCTTACGTTTTACGTTTCTTCAGAGGAATAATTTAATCAATATTACGAAATGGTAGCAAATTAGCTAATTAATTCTCACAATGTCTGGTGGGGTAAAACTGATGCACACATATTTGCCGACGAGTCTTCGTCGTCCCAACTTGAACTTGTTATCTAATTAACATTCTCAAAAACGGCGTCGTCCTCCACTTCCACTAGCTGACTCGACCGGCGCTGTAACTATTTAACTGAAACCGGAAATTGAAAATTTTCCCAGCAAATTCTCAGAGATCGGCGGCAATTAAAGCGCTTCGGTCACAATCAATTCCTACAAGGACAAAATGAGAGTAGTACTTCACCTAATCCCACTCCTATTCCTCTTTCCCGCCTTTTTTCCTTCTCTCTCCCAAACCACCTGTTCAGCTCAGCACACCACCACCGCCAACGACGACGACTCCTCCGTCGTATTCCAGCTCCACCAATTCAAGCTCAGAATCGCTGATTTAGGTACTTCACTCCCACTCTTCGTTTCTTATTTTCGATTTCATAAAGCTGTGGCGGTGCTCTGATGGCTGTTGACGGCGTTTCTGCAGAATCGGTTCTCGCGGAGAGCGTTCGGAATCTGAATGAGAGAGTCGATCAAATCCAACAGCGCGAGAAGCGGATTGACGACATGTCGCAGAAGATCCACCGTTTGCAGTCTGTTCTATCCTCTCTCAAGGTTTGTTTTCATTTCTTCGACCTAGTTCAATTCAGCTCATATGAACATGGAAAATGATGATGTATGTGTGATTTCATTTGTGATTCACAGGAAGACTCATTGCTTGCTGATGAAAGACTCAATGCTCTAGAACAAGAGGTTCATTTTTTTTGTTGTTGAAAAGAACAGATGGTTTTTGCAATTTTAGTAAGTAATTAGTTGAAGAATTGGATTTCTGGTTTGAGAATCAGGCCTTTGGACATGATAGGTACGGCGTCTGTGGGCGGTTTTGAGGAAGAACAATTTCGATATTCATGTTTTGGAGTCTAAAGCGCAAGATGCTGAGGACAGGCTTGAAAGTGTTACCTCTCAGGCTGAGAAGGTGATGTAGTGATGCATTTTGCCTGTGGTCTTGTGAGTGTGTTGTTGTCATTGTGTGTTGAGTTTGCGTTTCGTTTGTTTATCATTGGTTGCAGATGAATGACATGGTTACCGAGCAATGGATTCAATTACAGCGACTCCAGCAGGCGCTTCATATTCAACAAGTATTTTCCTCCTTGAAAATGGCTTAAGATTTCTTGTTTGATGCATTCTGCTAGTTCACTGATAGTTGTTAGTTGCTGTTTGGAATAGGCGAGGACTTTGAGGGTTCAAAGGCAAGTAAGCTATACAAGATGTACATTCTTGAAGGTAACTTTGGTCTGTATGAATGTGTGAAATTTTGTATGTTGTGTTGCTGGATTGAGCTTCATATTCTTTCAGAAATGACAGGATAAAGTGTTGTCAACAACTGATACCTTACTTTTGTTTATAAAATTTAACATTAGCCTATAAAATCTGATGTCATGCAGTTCTTCAACAACCTTCTTGATGACCATTTGCTGAAGGTGCTTGGGTCTAACTTGAGATCTGTTTTCTCAAGAACCCTGCATCAGTTGAATAGAATCTTTTTAGCATTTAAGAGGTCTCACCATCAGGTTCGTACCGAAAGTCTCATGTTACTTTAGTCAGTTCAGTGTCCTTGCAAGATGCTATCCTGTGATAGAATTTTATAAACTGTCTTTACCTCTGATGTTTATGGTGTAGCTGTAGGATTTGTTGATATTGCCTGTTTTCATTGTTGTTTTTCTTAAATGCCAAGAATTCTCAAAGGACCAATTTAATTATCTAAATACCAAGAAATAAAATTCTCAAGGGGTCATTAAGCTCAATTAGCAGAAAGTTGAATCAATTAGTTACTTTAAATCTTGTAAAGAGAGCATGCTATATAATAGCATTTGATTACTCAGATGGTTTCTAACTACCTCAAGAAACATATATGGAAAACCTAGAGAAAGTGATTGTCAAGGATTGCTCCGGTTTGTACAGTCACAAGTTCGCAACAGCCACTTGTTGGCTCCATTACTGTAAATTAGTTTCATTATGCTACCTTATTTTCTTTTTCTATTTTTTTTTGAGTATTGGTCTAATATTTGTGCAAACAGTTGCCAAGTACATTGTAACTTTTTGCTCTGTATGAATTACTGATAAAAGAAGGGGAGACAGAAGAAAACTGGTGTCTTGCCATTTCAGTTTTATCTTTTTGTGTTTTATCATCATCTGTTGGTTGTCTTTGTCACTCTCTTGCAATGCGGCAATTGTACTATCGTACCTCCTGGTAAAAATGTTAATTTACGATTTATAAAACCACTGCATCATTTGCCCCCGCCCTATTCCATGCAGTTTAAGTACCCTTATCGACTGCGTGTTGATCATACTATTCCAATTGTTTGTACATTCAGATTATGTTGTATAAAGTTGAAACATCATCTTTGCTTTATCTTCTCATCCATTGTTTTGTCCTCAACTAGACACTTTTGTTGTCTGCTAATGACTTTCTGGAATCCTTTTTTTCATGCAGTTACAACATTCCATCAAAGAGACATTGGAGAAGAATGGATTTACTGCAGCTCTTGCCAATGAGGAATTGATTTTTTATCTGGTATGTAGTCAAGCTTAACCTATTTTCTTTCCATCTAAAACTAAATGAATAGAAAAGAAAATGAAATATATAAAAAATGGTGTTGTTGCCTGGGATCGAACCCGGGTGACAGGCGGGAATACTTACCACTATACTACAACGACTGATTACTGATTGAGAGACAGATAATCTTGTTTACCTGTTGTTTAGTTTTATATAACATGATATTAATCAAAGTTGTAAATTTCCAGGCTACTGCCCTCATCATCTTGCCCATAATGTTGGCCTGGATGTTTCTCTCCTCAAAATTCCAAGCTACTTGCTCTCTTGACGTGACCTATATGCAGTCACAGACCTACACAAGTAATACTGAATGAACACAAATACTCCTGAATTCCATTAGATGCTAACAGATATCTTGGTTCAAGTGATGAGATCAATGACCTTACTTTTACAAATATCATATGTCAGATTCTCGTTGTATAATAGACTAGATAGATTCCTGATGCAGATCTTGTTATACTTTTTGAAATACAGCCTGATAGATTAGTGTCCTCACTCCTCAATCAGTAAGAAACTTACAAGTAAAAGGTGACAGGTTAATATACTGCGCATCCATCTGTGCTGCTTAAGTTTTTGAATAGTTTCGTTATGGCCTTTCGATCGATTCAATTATACGCTCTTGTGAAATGAACACTCTTCCTAACCACCCACCATTTTCATGAGAACTTGAGAAGGGAACTGTATCTGGGCTCCATTTTCCTTCCTCTCTCTTTTTGGCGGTAAAAACTAAAAACTAGATAATGTAGGTTTAAATTTATATTTACAGTGAAATTGAATTAAACTGACCAAGTTGTGAAGAAAAATTGAAAAATGTGAACATCCTCAACCTCATGTTGAGAGATAAGCACCAAAAATGGGAGAAGAAGACACAACATGGGAGCAAAGGATCAATGCCTTGACTCACATCCTCATCAACCCAACAACCACACCACCTCTCCATTCCCAGTTCTTTATCTCCACCCAAATTCCATGCTACCTAAACTGGGAATACCCACCAGTCCTCTGTACCAAATACTCTTCCTCTATTCATCTCAAATGGGGCATCTCCCTCTTCCTCAAAAGGGTCTTCAAATTTGGCCCCCCTGAGATTTCTTGGAGATCCAAGTGCCCATATCAGATCCCTCCACCATTGATCCTGGCTAAAGGAGTAGAAGAAGCTCAGTGGGATCCAGAGCAGAAGAGACTGCAGTTCAGGAAGAGGCTAAGAAGAAAACGCTACGGGGTTGATGTTAATCCTTGGATTCCTTTTCTGATTCCCAATATGTTGTTGTTATCTCTTCTTCTTTGGAACCCATATCCCTAAAAGTGGTTGATTCTTGTTGATCCTATCTGGGTTTCTGGGAAATTTGTGTTTATTAATGCTTGATTATTATATCAAAGAATGAATCTTTCAGCTGAAATTACTGTACCTGCTCTGTAGCTCAGCTTTGTATTTACCAATTAAGCCACAAGCTCCCCACTAAGCTATTTTAAAACTTAAATCTGCAAGAAACACAAAGGCAAAGGTCAAAAGGAAAAAGAGGAGGGAGGTAGGAGCTGATCACCAAGGACACTTTGAAAGGCTGAGACTATTAACAATCCATGGCGCTAATCACGCAGCAAATTTCACCATATTCAAGGAAAAGAGGAAAATATAAAGATAAAGGGCAAAAGCCAAAAGGTTTCGGGTGCATTTGCAAACCCAAACGTTGACAAGAAGCATTTTCTATTAAGGATTTAAGGAAGAAGAAGACCCCCTCATTTGGTATCCATCAAAGGCTTTAATTCGAAACTGCTGTAACCAAACAATGAAGACTTCATGGACATGCCTACATTAGTTGACACAGCATAGGAATGCATACTAAGCTTGATGGATAAATTCTCGCTAGTTTGATGATATTTCTTTTCGCAATGTTAGATGAGGTTCTAATCGGTTCTAATTAGATTAATGAAAGACATTAGTTTTCACCGCCCGGACTGCTTTTTCCAAAGGGTTTTTACTGCTTTAAGACTGGTAACCCTTTTGTTTTTGTATGTCTCTTTTGCTTGGAAGGTAATAGGAGGGGCTTTTGCTTTTGCAAAAAACAAGTTCAGTGATAATTTGGATGTCTGTTTACCAGTTTCAACGTGTTCTTTCATCTTTTGGCTTTTTATGATGCAACTAGAACCAGGTCCTTGAGTTTTGGTAGGAGGACAGGAGCTGGTGGCACAGCACATGCATAGGGAATGGAAGCTTCTTTCTTTCAACTTTCACAGAGCTCTTGTTACATGTTAGTACAGAGAGCTCTTAGGTCATTCTCTTCTTCCAGTACCAGTGTTGTTCTCTATTCTTTGATTGGGATATGATGTACTAATTTCCGGATCAATTTTATCTATATGCGAAATTATAGACTTAACATGATACTTCTCTGTTAAATAGAACAAATAATTTCAAAAAACGCATTTTGTTGATTGCAAAATAAATTAATTTAAAAGTCATCTTATTCGAAACAAAATAATATGCATAACACGTCTAATTTGTTGATCACATAGTAAATTATCTAAAGACCATATATTATAAGAAAAGAAATATATAAGTGCTGCAATGGCTTATTCTTATCTGTAAAAAAAACGTACGTGATCCATGATTTTTTTTTTCTTTTCTTGCTCAAATGGCATTAACTCTCAATCCTTTTCGTTGCATGTATGCATCATTAATGAGTACTAAATGTGGTGTAACTCAAGTTCCAACTAACATTAGAGATTGTTGAAGTATCCATCTCAACCTTCTAGTATTCCGTCCCCAATCTACTTACCAATATTAATACAACTTCAATTCTCTAGTTATGCAACCTTAGATTTCCCAACCAACCCTAGAAGAAGCTACTAACTAATTTCATGGTTAAATCGCAGGGAACAGTAATGATCATATGGACATTTTGGACATAGACACAGATCCATCACACTCTGCATTCTCCTTTTGACGCTTAGGCTTAGAAGTTTCTCAGATCATTAGACCAAGCAAAGTGAGGCACATGCCCGCCCTATATGATTTTGCTTACTGTCCCACACTCACCCTCCACAATCCACGCATAATTACACGCCCATTTCAATGATGCCAAGGTCATGGTCCTCTTCTTCTTCTTCCTTCTTCTCCTGCCTATATTCCACTCTTCGATCTGTAATATCCATATTATCACTGTGTTTGATTATAGGGTCCTTCAGCTTTAGGGAACATCATGAACACCCACAGCTAAAGGCTCACATTCCTCATTAACTCACAGCTGGCGGGTTCTACTCCTATTCTAATTTATCTTCTTGTCAGAACTAACGGATTTTGCTTAGAACAAACGAATAATCAAGGCATATGATGATGATCAAGCTAAACATATGCTTATCACAATATACAAAGCAAGTACAAAGTAACTTCATCTAGCTTTTAAATAGTATAACACTGCCGATTTTCATGTACGTATTGGTTTAACATGGTTAGTTTATTACGTTATAAACTAAATTCATGATACATAATTATCTAACATGATATTAGAATTCACGATACTTGAACAGAAACAAACGTGACCCATGGATCACATTGTACCGATATTGTCCAAATTTAACAACTTTTAAGGTGTTGGGTTTTAATCACAAAATATTTCAATACAATTAGGTATAATTCATCTATTTATATCTTGTATTTTATTAATCTATTTTCTGATGTAAAATTTTTCCTCTCCGACATCGATTACGTTAGTTTAATTATCTATGTTGTATTTAACAAGGGAAACAAAACAAAGGGCTAATTCTTGACGTGCTTATCCCTAGGGACCACAATCATCAACCTCCTCACAACCCATTTCCACCTAATGAGTGGAAAAAATTGGTGGACAAAGAAAATGTCCTCTCTATATAAAGATGTTCACCACTAATCGTCTCCACGCTATTTTACACTACTCCAAAGTCCAAAGCAAGAGCACCTCTTTCTTCACTTGCCGTCATCTATGGCTCCTAGTGCGAAGTTGCTCTCTTTCTTCTTCTTCCTATCTCTCCTCCTGTCTCAACAGGTTCAAGCTCGAAGCTTCTTCTTCAGCAAAGTAGCCAATGTGGACAACCACAACACTGAAGAGCTCCCAAACAAGGAGAGCACTGTTGTGACCAAGCAAGAGCAAGAACCAACCTTCATCCCCCAAACCCAAAACGGCTATGGTCTCTATGGCCACGACTCCACCGAGCTGCCTCCCTCTACCGCAACCACAACCACGACCGATGCCGTGCCATACTCCACCACCCCCACCAACACTGAACATTACACCACCGCCGCCACCACAAGAAATGATGAACCATATACCACCCCCACTACTACCTCCAACGATAACATTCCATACACACACTACAACCCCAACAAGAACAGCAACTACTACAACAACAAGTACGAGACCAACCAAAATGGGATGAGTGACACAAGGCTTACGCAGCAGAGAGGCTACACTACCACCCCAACGAGCCAAAACAGCAACAGCAACAACTACTACAACGGTGAGAGGCAAGGCATGAGTGACACAAGGTTTACACAGCAGAGAGGTCACACTACTACTACCCCTACCACTCAAAACAGCAACAGCAACAACTACTACAACGCTGAGAGGCAAGGCATGAGTGACACAAGGTTCTTGGAGAATGGTAAGTACTACTACGACCTCAACACCGAGAACAACTACAATCAGAACCAGTACAGGAACTCCCAGGTGCTCGATTCAAGAAACTGGTACAACAACAACAACAACAACAATAACAACAAGCGTTACTATGGCAGCAACAATGGAAACCAGAACACCTATGAGAACAACGATGTGTACCAGAACGAGGAGTTCCAAGAGAACGAAGACGACCAGTTCGTGCCATGATGAGCTAGCTAGCTACCTTTGCTTGTTTTGATATATTTATCATGGTATTAAGTGGGAGAAAGACATAATCAAACATAGGCTTTATTTTATATGAAGGGTTTATTTTATTTTGATGCTTATTGAAGTATGTTTTCTCTGTCTGTGTTTGCATAAGTGCGAATTGTTCATGCTCTTGCAAAAGATAAAGTTTGTGGACTATAAAACAGTCAATAAAGTGTATATTATTATTACTCTTCTTGTTTAGTTGAAATCTTATATCCTATTTTAGCTATTTCATTTGATAACATCAACTGCAAACAAACAAAAATCCATCAATTTATGGAGAAGGGTGGAAGTAGTTTGTGTGCATTGAAGTTTTGCCCTATCCTTTGGGGTTCATTTGTATATCGATCATTTTTGCATACATGCATATGCCAATGCGATCGAGAGTTTGTTGTGCCAAAGTAATGAATGAGTCACACACAGACATCCAAAGATGTCGATATTTCTTGTTATTTTTGTCATCTCAGTAGAAACGGATATGAGATTTTTGTACAAAGACATCAGTATTATTGTGTAGTACCATCAGAGAGTGCGTGCTGAAAATTCAAGCATGAAGAAGGAAGGATAGAATGTAGCAGACACTCACCTAACTGCTTTAGTGATAATCAATATTGAGAATGACTTCTGCAGTACTGCAGCTATTGATAATGCAAAGCTTGCCAAAAAACCACATGGATACAAATTACTCTACACTATTCCTTCTTACCCTTTTCTAATTTACTATGCTAAACTTTTCCATTGTAGCTCGACATAAGATGGGTTTATCTGAGTATAGCAAACATCTGAGTCCTGATAAAATCAATGAAATGCACCACAGTTTGTATGATACTATTCGCATACCAGATGAACAAAGGTATCTGCTCAATTGATATTGCACCACATATCTACCTTCAGATTTAACTGATAATTAACTAACATGGTAGCTAATAAACCTAATTTGCGCGCATTTCGTTTTGTGAACAGCAGAATGCTATGGTTTTCCGGTCTCCATCTCCATAATCACAGTATGAAATGACTGCAGAAGAACACAAGTCAACAATTAAAATCTGGAGTAGTAGGTCAATTATATGATTTATATCTAACCATCTTCAACAAATGCATGAGCATTTACAATATGTCAATGTAAAGTATAAACTTACCCACACTCAATAAATTTGGGTCCATATATAGGGTAGCAGGTCACATTGTAGCAAAAGCTATATGTCAAGTTTGCCAAGAAACTGCAAAATTCTGGTGAATGTTTTCAAGGCCAGCTAGAAAAATCAAGACCCTTTAAAACCATACCTAATTTTTTTCTTTTTTTTGTTCTGTTCATTTCTTCCTTTTAGGTCATCATCAATCGGTTTTCTACCCATCCAAGCAAGGTACATATATGCATGTGACATTTATATTCTAAACTAACCCAATAAATTGGAACCAGAAATGTGTAAAAAGTTGTTTAACAGTGGTTTTCCTGCAATTTTGGGTGCTAGTCTTTTATGAATATGGTGCCCCATTTCAGCAAAAGGTACTTCTATACCATCCAAATTATTGTATATAATTGTAGTAGGATCCATGATGAGAAGCATGTAAGTAATAATCATGCCCACACCCAATTCAGGTTCATCATAGTGCCACACTGTCTGTCCTCAAATAATATATAGCATCTAACTAGTACCTGATCAACATTAAGGATTTCAAAGTAAGGTTTAGGGTTTAGAGCTTCTGCAGGAAACAAGGGCTTTGAAGTATGACCCTTCCATATGATATCAACCCTAGCTAAGGTCACCCTCTTAAGCCCAAAATCTATAAATGGGTCAAGGGATGTGCTTCAAAGTTGGAGTCCAACTACTTCAGAGGTCATCCAAGTGAGATACAGAACAATGGAGAAAGCAGCCCATTGTTTGTTAATGGTTCCCACTTTTTTTTCCGACTAACAAAAAAAATTACAACAACAACCCTCTACAACAACCCTACCTCAAACTGTCAAAGAAAAAAGCTTGACTAGTAGCTCGAAAAAGAACACCATTACTCCAACTTTGAGAGAGATGATATTGGCCAATATTTACCAAGGGATCAAAAAGAGAATCAGCTTTGCACCATACGTGAATAAAAGGTACAAGAATAAGACTTGGATAATTTTTGGTTCCCACAAATCCTTTTACGACCCCAATTCATTTTGTCTTTAATTAATATATTCTGTTATAAAGCCTTAGAGACGGTGAGGGATAAGTGTATCTGACCTTTGGAAATAAATACACAGTTTTAAGTTATTATACTTTCTGCTTTTATATCCTGTACATATAATTCGTATGCATTATCCCTCACAGTCCGTTAAAATTGTTCCTCATGTGAGCAAACATGTTTCTACTGTATTGAAATCCAAACGAACTACGTTGAGAGCCTTTGTGTAACAAAAAAAAGATAGGCAGTGCCATATGGGTTGTCATATCATATCATGCAGAGAAATTCGTCTGAATGGTATATGAACTTTTGCTCATTATAAACTTTGGTATATCAAGTTTTAAAAATATTAGATTGGTATCTCATGTTTCCATCCTGACCTAATATTGGTATATATAACCATTAAGATGACTAATTTACCCTTAGACCCAAAAAAAGATGACCAATTTACCCTTAAATTCTCTCCTTTTTTTCTTAGTTTTTCTTCTTTGTTTTCATATTCCAATTTTCTTTTTTTGGTTTTTTATATTTTTAGGAACGTAAAGAAATATTCATCGTCACTTTCTCTTTGCTAATAATCTGTTCTTCATCTCAATCATCCTTGAATGTCAATGACAACAACAAGATCTTTGAGTGTTAGCGGAAACAACAAGGATTGAACTTCTATATATATGTTTCCCCTCTTCAATCTTCAAGTTTATAAAGGTCAACCCAAATCATCAATTTTCAAAATATTTCTGGAATATGAAAACAAATATTAAAAATACTAAGAAAAAAAAGAACTTAAGGGTAAATTGGTCATCTTAATGGCTATATATACCAATCTAAGTCGGGATAAAAACATGAGATACTGTTTTGATATTTTCAAAACTTGATATACCAAAATTTATAAAGAGCAAAAGTTCATATATCATTCGAATGAATTTCTCTATCATGCATATGTAAGAAGGAATAGGAAATGGGAGTGTCGGCATCCACCTGGGCACGGGCTCTGCTTTGGCTTTGCTATCGACCAAAACAAATGCTTATAGAAGCTGCGCAAGTGCGCAACTGTGTTGCCCACGTCTGGTGAGACTTAACTTCTGACCCCGCTTGTTTATATATTTTGGGTCCGCAACCCTGACGTATTCGACTATAATGCATTCCTTCCCTTGTGACTACTCACTTTCATGGATGTCGATCTCAGTGACCAGCCTAAACCTTACCCTTCACTTCTCTTTCTGGTTTCTCTGCCGTCGGTTGTTGTGAGTATGTTACTACTTACTAGCGTTCAATGGGTACACAAGGTTATCAGTTCATGTTAGAACATGGATCGGAATTCCTACATCTAACTTGTTTGAAACATTTTACCGAACAACTTGTTTTCTGATAAAAAAGAACACAGAACTTTACAATATGTTTCTTGAATATATGAAACGATTGTCTTCACTTGCCCTCGCGTATGCATATTCACTGATTTCTCTAGTAACATATGGGTCATTATCCAAGAGATTCAAATTATGAGTAGTTGAACTTCAGCCAATGCGTCCAAGAAGACAAGAAGCTCAATGACATGAAATCGATCAGCAAAAGGGCAAGGGTGCGGTCTCAATATGGTAGGTTCTCTTCAGTCAGTCTCAGATTTAATCAAGTACTGAATAATTCCATGTGTTTCTGTGTTCTCTTTAAGCATGTTGGCACTTGTGTAAAGGAAACGTTGAGATCGATATTGACAAGAGTGCGAAAAATGAAGGTAAAATGTGCGATGAATCGTCTCAAACAAACAAAAACAAAAACAACTAGACAAGTAAAACAAGTTGGATATGAATTTCTTCATTTTCCTCGAGCAAAAGAAATGTCTGTATCACTGTATGTACACGCAAAATGAATATGAAAACAATAGATTTAGCAACCCAAACTCCATAGTTGATTGTTATAGTACTCTTGCAGTTACAATTCCAGTCATCACTGCACGCAAAGCTTGTACGATTACAACTCATGCCTCTTTAATTTTGTTTGCATGTTTCACCTGCCACCAATTTCGTTTTCAGAGACTTTGAACCTGCAATTTGTGAGTACATGAAATCAATGGCATACCAGATCTGGACGAGAACCGAACCAAACTTGCTCTTAGAATAGGCAAATATGTACGAGTACCTGATATTGCAGGCTTTTTACAGCCTCATATATTAACCCCACGTCCTCCATTTTTGCTCTAGCTTGGTCCCATATTATTACCATGAATGATAGTCTTATATAGACGACAAGGCTAAACAGCTGCAACCACTTTTCTATTTCTTGGAAATGTCGATGTACTTCAAAGCTAATACTGCAGAGTTGATTAATGATTACCATTTGAAACATTTTCTAATTTGATGTAAAATGTGGAATTTCATTAGTTTGAACATGAACATGGAACTTTAGAATAGCGGATTACTGCAATTCTGTTTTTCAATGATTGTGTTTGTTCATAAACAGCACTCGATCTTCTACCTTGATCACGATTAGTTAGTTATCCTATTACCGTTGCCATAATTGCACTGCAATTCTAAATTAAGGTTAACATGTCATGATCATCAAACTTGAAGCATCAAAGTTCCGAGTGAGCGTTTTGAGAAAATGAAAAGGGTAGAAGAGATTGCTCAACAGCTTCAACCCCCCTAATGTCTCCTAATAAATATATATCGTTTCCCATGTCTAAATTATCCCACCTAACTAGCTATAACCATCTGATGTTTCCTCATGCTAATTCAGAATAATCAACTTCATGTTCTTGCACGAAAAGAAAACACCAAAGAGATGAAAGCCTTGTGATTATAAAATCTTAAATTACTTGGTTGGTGAACTTAATTGGTGGTTAAACTGTTGGTTCTGTTCCTGTAGTGGTAACTATAAAATGCTTAAGCAAGTTAAACTTAAATTTAAGCGTAAATTAAGAAAGAAGAGGTAGTGTGAATTTGCAGATAAATTAAAGGCTTCAGTGAACATCGAGGTAGGACCCGAGCTCATTCATCTGCTGATGTAATCTTTTGTTAAGGAAGAATACATAACTGGGTAGTAGTTTATTATCTCCATAGACTATTTCTTAGTGTGCTGAGATTTCCTCTGAAAATCAACTTCTTCTCTAGCTCTTCAAGCCATGGTCACAGAGGTAACTTTGAACCTTGACACTGCAAGTTTTATATGTTACTAGTTCTAGAATGATTTCGTTTAAACATTCATCTCAAGTTTCTTCACTGTTAGATAATTCTACATTTCTACCTTCATATGAATATAGTTGGTTAATTTTCAGTATGAGAACTGAAACTTTGTTTGCCTCTGGTGGTTCAAGTCTAGGTCGCAGTCCCATTATTATTGCTGTTGAATGGGTTCTTGGTGAAATTCTGAGAAGCTTGTCTAGTTTCACTGCCTCTCTTTGGTTGTGGCTACTGAGATTTTTTTGATGTGTTTTAAAGAACATGATGTTTTCAGTGTTCTGGGTTGTGATACTTCTGCATCAGCAAACCCTGCTCTTATATGGGAAGTTAGAATAGTAGCAAGAAGAAGGATATAGTGTTAGAAAAATCTTGGTTTATGATTTCAAAAAGACTTACTCTGTCATAAATCAATGCCCTTATGCTTTCAGTGGTTCTGTGAAACATACTAGAGATTAGAGATCTTATGTTGAGGTTCAAAATTTCCCCTAGTTGGAATCTGCGTAGTATGGAAATGTTAAATTTTTTTTTTTTTTTTTTTTTTGAAAGGGGTTTATGGAAATGAAAATTAATCCCAGGAAAATCTTTTAGCACTGGAATCTCAACAAGAAAATGTTTTGTGTTGATGTAATGTCATGATCATAATTGGTCTAACCATGTGGTCTCCTCACCTTTGTGCAAGTAGGCAGTCCATGCCAAATTATACATAGTGCTTCTCTTGTTTTATTGTTAGCACAGTATGATCTTTCCCCAGAAACCTATTCTGATTAGTGGTAAATATTTCATTAGAAATTTAGTGGAGCTTTTGACTGGGCAGGTAGACCTAAACAATGGCAATAGTTTAAAGGTCAACTACCCCCTATGATCGATCACCTAATATGATCATTAAATAATCACCCTCTTGAAGCTAAGAAACTTGATCTCTCCCGGCTGCTCTTATGAGTTTAAAGTTCTGTTATACTGTAGAAACTGGAAATTCGAGTTCTGCCTAGGCTTCTACATCGTATCAGTTTCTCATCGCCTTCTACCCCAAGTTACTTAACAAACTAAGAATGTTTGAATTGTTAATTTTGTAGGATCATGAAATGCATCATGGATGGCCTCTTGGGCTTGAGATTATGAGTTTAAGGCTTGGACTGGGGGAGAGCTTACCAGCTGATGTTACAAGACACCATGTACCTTCAACTAGTTTCACCTCATTTTCATCTTCAAACCTTGACACTGAGGTAATGTTAAGTTTTAACCATAGGCGCCAGCCACTATCATTGTTCACACTCCTATACATTTTACATGTTTCAATACTAATCTGATCTGTTGGTGCTGCTGTTATTATGAAACCAATTAGCAGTCTACAGCATCCTTTTTCCAAGACCACAGCATGTCACTAGGCCGGCTAATTGGGATTCGAGCCAACGATAGAGGGCGCTTGTACTACTCGAATCCAACTAGATTCGATGAACATGACAGGGTTTCTCTAAAAGCTAGTTCGCGAAATTCTGATGTCTCAAGAAGACATCAAGTAGACATGTCTAGACGGATTTGCTTACCGCTGCTGCTTGGTGCTCTTGTAAAGATAAGCAGGAGTAAGAACAAGTCTAAGAAGCCAAAGTTTGAAGGGAAACACTAAAATCAGTTTGTGTAGAAAATGAGTTGCTCATTGTAACTGCTGCAAAGTTCACAGTTGATATGTTGATAATTGAGAGGATTCTTGTCCTTGAGTTCTTACCCAAATTGCTATGTATACCATATGCCTTACTCAATTTCTTTGGTACAAATATATGTCCTCTGCTCTAAATAATGAGAAAGTTTGACATCCTAATTGTCATACTAGGTGATTTTAGCTAACTCGATATGATTTTTCTCTTTGTTACCTAAATGAGAGAGAGTAAATGTCGCAACCTTGACACATTACCGAACACATTATCATCTCATTTTGATTCTAAAATATAATACAAGTAGAAAACGTTACATCACATTGCTTTGTTTTAACCACTACAGGTGGTCAAATTGGTAAGAGTCTAGGTGTGAAACCCCCATACCCAGGTTTGAATCCCAGCCGACGTTAATTTGAGTTAAATCTCAATTTATTCTTGGTGGCTAGAGGGGAAAAAGTGTGCTGACAAGATCTATCAGCGCGGATTAGTTTCTGCGCCTGAAAAGTATACCGTCGTTGATACTACTAAAAAAAAAAAAAAAACATTGTTTTGTTTTATGGGAAATAAACATAGATCGGTGATCACCGTTCAATTTCTCATCAAAACAGGCCCTATTCAAAAAAATAAATAAAAACCGGGGACTGGACTGTGTAGACTTTCTCACACTCACAGCTTTGAATGGCGATTATTAGAGAAGCCTCTTCTTCTGCTCCTCCTCCTTCCACCCATCCATGGAAATACCATGTCTTTTTGAGTTTCAGAGGTGAAGATACCCGCAACAACTTCACAGGCCATTTGTGCAGTGCTTTGCGTCACAAGGGAATCAACACATTCATGGATGACGAGCTCAGAAGAGGAGAAGATATCTCTACAGCGCTTCTCCAAGCAATCGAAGAGTCGAAGATATCAATCGTTGTGCTCTCTGAAAACTATGCATCCTCCAAATGGTGCTTGGATGAACTCGTCAAGATCCTCGACTGCAAAGAATCAAAACAGCAACTGGTCCGGCCAGTTTTCTTCAAAGTCGATCCCTCGGATATACGAAATCACAGAGGCAGCTTTGGTGAGGCACTTGCATACCTTGAATACAAGTTCAAGGATAACATGGAGAAAGTGCAGAAATGGAAGGCAGCTCTTACAGAAGCGGCAAATTTGTCTGGGTGGACTCTATCAGAGTAATCTTTAAATTTCATTATCAATTTCCTTATTGCTTTGACCAATTATATTGTCAAGTTATACAGATGAATGATCAATGAAATACACAGTTAACTTCAAAGAAGATAGTATTCTTGATTAATGTTGTTTATTTTAAATTCTCAGCCAGTGTTCTGAATCCAGTGCTATTGAAAAAATCATTGAAGAGATTTCAGAGCAAGTCATAAACAGTACATATTTGGATGTGGCCAAGTACCCAGTAGGGATGAGAGCTCGTGTGCAAGAGATCCATAAGCTTTTAGGTGCTCCAGGAAGAGATGTTCATATGTTAGGGATATGGGGGGTTGGTGGAATAGGCAAGACAACAGTTGCCAGAGCTGTCTTTAACTCAATCGCTCATAAATTTGATGGGTGTTGTTTTTTAGAAGATGTTAGAGAAAATTCAAAGGGAGCTAGAGGCTTAGTCAAACTACAAAAGATACTTCTCTGTGAAATTCTAAGGGGAACAAAATTGGAGGTGGCCAATGTAGCTAGAGGTATCACTATGATCAAGGAAAGGTTGCAATACAGAAGTGTTCTCTTGGTTCTTGATGATGTGAATGGCATGGATCAGTTAGACAACTTAGCTGGTCAATGTAGTTGGTTTGGTAAGGGTAGTAAAATCATCATAACAACGAGGGATAAGCAATTGCTGAGAGGTCATAGTGTTGATTTAATATACGAGGTTCAAGGATTGGCTCGAGGTGAAGCTCTTGAGCTTTTTTGTATGAATGCCTTTAACAGATGTCGACCTTTGGATGGTTATGCAGAACTCACAGAACTTGCAGTACGCTATGCTCAAGGCCTTCCATTGGCTTTGGTTGTTTTAGGTTCTTCTCTATGCAATGAAAACGTAGAGCTGTGGGAAGCTGCATTAGATGGTTTCAAAAGTAGTAAAATTCAAGATGTTTTAGAAATTAGTTACAATGGATTGGATGACAGAGGGAAGGAAGCTTTTCTTGACATTGCATGTTTCTTTAAAGGTGAAAACCGAGAATGTGTGACAAAAACACTAGAAGCTTGTGGCAGCAAAAGGTATGTTATTAATGTGCTCATAGAAAAGTCTCTCATTAGTATTAGATCCGGGGGTGACATTATTTGGATGCATGACTTGCTAGAAGAAATGGGTAAAGATATAGTTCACAGACAGTCACCCAATGACCCTGGAAAGCGTAGCAGGTTGTGGTTTCATGAAGACGTTTACCGTGTTCTAACAGATAATACGGTAAGTGCATTTCAAATCCTCAACTTGAATTATTTTTGGTTAAAATCCTAAAACATTCAGAGAATATGAAACTTAATTATTTGAGAAAGAGTGTTAATACTATTGCATTTTCATTTCAGGGAACCAACAACGTTAGAGGCATTAAGGTGAAGCTACCTGAGCATTCAGGTGTTGTATGCTTTAGTGGCACCACTTTCTCTAACATGCGAAACTAGACTGTTTATATACCGTGCTGGAAGCTATTCTGGAGTTGTTGATAATATGCCAGATAGCTTGAGGGTAGTTGATTGGCCTGACTGTCGCTTACAAGTTTTGTCATCCAATCTTCCAAGAGAACTTGCTCTACTCAATATGCCTAGGAGTCGCATCACAGTATTGGGAAATGGACTCAAGGTATGCTCTTTTGGATCGTTTCACATATTTATGTCTTGCATATCATATTTTCTGTCTCGTCCAATATCTAATACTTTTTTTTCCTTTTCTCCCAGCATCTGAAATATCTGACATCAATAAATCTAAGAGATTGTCAATACCTAACAAAAGTCTCAGACTTATCTGGAGTCCCAAACTTACAATGCTTGGATCTAGCGGGCTGTAAAAATTTAGTTGAAGTGAATCCTTCTGTTGGATTCCTTGATGAACTTATCTATTTGATTCTTTGGAACTGCCCTAGGCTTGAGGCTTTTCCAACGGAAGTTAGTTGGAAATCCATGAGGGAGGTTCAGCTTGGTTATTGTCCGAGGCTTAAGAACTTCATAAACATTGTGCATAAGATGGAATCTATTAGAGAATTGAATCTATATGGAAGTGGCATAAAAGAACTCCGTTCATGGATTGGATATTGCACTTCCTTGGAAGTTTTGAATTTGCTTGGAACTCCAGTCAGACAACTGCCTTCAACAATTGGGTATTTAACATCCTTGGTGAAACTGGAAGTGTCCGAAACTCTCATTGAAGAACTGCCTTCAACGATTGAAAATCTTACTTCTTTAAGAGACTTGAAGCTGTCTGAAACTCTCCTCAAACGATTCCCATCATCGATTGGGAGTCTCACATCCTTGGTGAAATTGGACGCGTCTGAAACTCTCATTGAAGAACTGCCTTCATCAATTGGGTGTCTCACTTCTTTAAGACAGTTCAACCTGTCCAAAACTCCCCTTAAAGGATTTCCATCATCAATGGGGTGTCTCACTTCCTTGGAGGAATTGGATGCCTCTGAAACTCTAATCGAAGAATTGCCTCCATCAATTGGGGATCTCACTTCTTTAAGAGAATTGAATCTGTCTACAACTTCCATCAAAGAATTGCCATCATCAATCGGTAACCTCACTTCCTTATTTCAATTGAATGTGTCCAAAACTCCCATTAAAGAACTGGCTTCATCAATTGGTTGTCTCACTTCCTTACTGAAATTGGACGCTTCTGAAACTCTCATTGAAGAATTGCCTTTGTCATTTCGATATCTCATTCGCCTTCAACATTTAAAACTAAAAGGATGTGCCAACCTTACAAATGTGTCGCACAGTGTTTATGGAGGGCTGCAACATTTAGAAGGACTAGACCTCTCTTGGTGCCCTAAACTGGTTACATTTCCAAGAATGATGAGCACATTGGTTTCATCTAGTGCAGAATCACTTCCTCTGATGCTTCAAAACAATTCAAACAATGGGCATGATGATTGTGGTCGATTATTGTTTCCCCAGCTAGGGTGTCTACGTTTTGAAGAATGCAAATTATCAGTCTCTGATTTCCTTTCGGATCTTGACTGTGTGTCCACATTAGAGATACTTAATCTATCAGGAAGTAGTTTTGATAGCCTTCCGGCATGCATCTGCAAATTTCGTATGTTGTATATTCTTGATTTGGGTGGTTGCAAGAAGCTTCGAGATATTTCAGAACTTCCTCCAAATATAGAATGCATAAACCTGGATAACTGCGTATCATTGGAAAGATTTTCAAAATTGTCAAATGTACTGCAACAGAAAGACACTCTGGGACTTCTTTGGAGGATGCACTTGTCTAATTGCCTTATACTGGTAGAAAATCTTGGGATAGACCTGGTGTCAAAGATGGCCAAAGCATTACTGAACCAGGTATTCCATCTCTCTAGATACGTGTATGTGGACGACTGTTATATTATACTTCCGAGTCTCCAGGGAATTGAAGTTCCAAAATGGTTTGATTCAGGTAAGGTGGACATAATTGTGCTTCCTGGTCATGAAACTAAGTCTGATATATGTCAACTCTTGATCAAAATCCCTAGGTCTTTGAAGGGAAAGAGAATAGGATTGGTTGTCTGTGTAGTATTTGAAATTACCCAAAACTTTTCTGCTGGTTCTTGTGGTTGCACGGCCACGTTCGTGATTGATAATGTCCGGCATGCTGGCAAAAAGCGAATCTATTTTGATTCAAAAGGGGAGTTATTAGCTCACAGTAATGTATGTGTGTGCCTCTCATGTATTGATTTCAAGGAGCTAAAGGTGGTGGATGTGGTTCGAGTGATTTTTCGTATGTCTAAGTCAGATGCCCCAGGGTTGGTCCTAAAAAGTTTTGGGATCCACCTGGCTATGCAAGAAACTGATGATGATCACATAAGTGGTGAAGACTTGGCACTAGAAAGATATAGGCCGATCGATGCTAGCATTTCTGATTTTGACAACGAAGAAGGGGCAGCTGTAGCATCAATTGAATCAGATGACAGCAATTCCGGGGAAGTACATGATGATCATCATTACGTGGAACAAGGACAAGATCATGAATCTCATCGTCCTCCAAAAAGATTTGAATACTTGGCAATAGGAAGAGCAATGTTAGCATTTCTGAGATGCTTTGGAATTACCTGCTTGTGATCGTGGTCTAGCCTCCCAGCCAGCTAGCAACAAATACAAATTGAAGCCTTGAAGTACACTATGATCATTAATAGTCGGATCTCAGGTATTAATATTCCATGCACATGCGTAAACTCTAAATCTGAATTGTGATAGTTTTTCACTGACTTGCTTTCTCTGCATTGTCATATTTAGAGGAAGCTTTTATTTTGCCAATGTCGGTCTTGAAGGATGGCGGTTGATGTTGAGAGGCAGAGGAACCAATTAATCTGGACTCAGGTGATGGTCAACTCTAGATCAACCCACACAAAAAGGATGGGTTTGTTCTTCAATATCAATTGATGTTTCCTTATTGTTTGCTGGCTTTTAGTGCCCTTATGTTTATCACAAGTGACGGTGATATAATGTTATATATCTGCAAGCACTGATAAGTTAACATCACACATCATATCCTAGCAGTATTAAATAGTAGGAAAATTCATAAATGACATGAAATTTTGATCTTCCCAACTAAACTAGGCAAACTACCTAAACTTAAAAGAAAGAAAATGGCTCTTTAGAATGTGTGAATGTGCAGCACACCAGTTGTGGCAGACTGGCAGCCTGAACAACTGTTTTGATTTCAGCAGTGATATAGATTATACTACTCTGCTCCTCTACAGATTTTGAGTTGATTCTATATCGAATATCCATATTAGTCTCATCTTAATTATGGACCTTGTGGTTGAAATACAATATAAATTGAAAGATCAAAAGTAGATAGACAAGTATCAGTGGTAATATTCTCACACAGTCGTACTTAATTAGGAGTTCTAATTGGAGAGATATCTTATTTGACGCTTTAACAGACTCGTCTAACATTTCGTAGTGTATGTCACACACATTACACAGTGTATGTATTGTTTGCCCTTTTCAAACATACTTGGCAAAATACTCTTTTAATTAAATGTTTCTATGCTTCTAAACTTGCAGGCATGATTTTGAGTCTCAACCAATGCATCCAGAACGTAGTGGACGAGATGATTCAATATGGTGTGGAGCTTATCAGGATAACTTACAAAATGCTGGGTAATATTCATCTCAATCGGAAAATGGATATGACAAATGAGGGTCTTTGATCTAAGGATAGTTTCATGTCCCTGTTGTGCTTCCTGTAAAACCTTGGTCAGCGGTTATGTAAAAGTTAAATAACAGCTGGACCAGTGAGGCTTATTAAGTAAATGTTCAGAACAGATTGATGGCTGATCTGAAAGGCGAAATGTTTTTGAGAGGTTTTCATCCTCGTAGGCATGTTGTATCAGTTTGTGTTGAACATCAGTAAATAATATAACCATATATTGTTTCAAACATGGATTTCGTCTTCTATTTCGGCAGCATAGAATGATTGACCATTGTTATTGATTCTGATTGCAGCATTGCCTGATCTAACAATTCAAGCGACTATTGTTATAGATAAAGTTGCAGATGTGTATGTGTATATATATATATATATATGAGCAGACATCATCCTCTGTAGTCTATACATAAAAGAACTTATCTAGTTTTTGGGGTAACAAAAAATTTAGTGATACAGATACATGATTTTTTTAATTTTTATTTTTTGGTGTCAAAAGTTCATACACATATGCTGCTGACACACAATATGGAATAGGCAGTTTCACAGTAATCTCAGAAAGCAAAAACGAAATCAAAAGAGAGGCGACGTTACCTTGAGAGGGGTTGATGGAGAATTCTCGAGGATTTGAAAGGAGGCGACTAGAACTCTAGAAGAAGAGGAGGTGAGCAAAGTAGTAGATTTTAGTTTGGGCTAGTTGGGCCTTCAGGCCCATATTCAAAGTGTATAGGGTTTTGTTACTGATGAATGCATTAGCTACTCTTCGTCTGAATGAAGTTTTCCTCGATAATTGTCTCATGGCAAACATCCTCACTGTTTTGTTTGTTACTTGAGAGCTTGACCTTGCATCGTTGCTGCAGGATGGATAGCGATTCATATCTGGATTTTGATCTTCCTGTTGCCGGTGATCGCCTAACTGATCTGAACGTGTTACAGTTTGTGTATGAAACCAACGTGGAGATTTCAGCACTAAATCTTGCCTCCTTGGAGTTCATTGCGCATTTTGGTTGCAGGTTTTCTTCATACAAAGTTCACGCTTAGCATTGCTTGAATTAGCAGCTAACCAACTTATGGAAATCTCAAGAAACTGAACTTGGATGTTGACCTAGATGGACGGAGAAGGCAAGACGAGGATGTTGATGTCAATTGTGTGCTGGATCATGCTCTAGGCTCTTGCTGTTTAATTATTAACATACTTGCGATCAAGACAATTTACACCATTTCTAACATTAGAATGCAATGTACAATTTGCTTATTATGATCTACACAAACAGATCAGGAAGAGGCGGGAAGAGCTCATCCTTAATATGCATCCATAAGTTCAACCTCAATCTCATTGGGATTGGAAAATTATAAATCCATACAAGATTGAACACACCTATTCCTCAAGTGACTAATGTCTATCGATTTCAAAATAAAGAAACGCCTCGAGAAAGTCTTACAAACTCCATTGAAATTGATGAAAACTACGACCAATGCTCTGCATCCCAACGGATAACAATCATCCATCTACAACACAAGAACAGAAGATAATTTTATGGACTTGAATTTGCAACCGTTTTGACCATAAGTTGCAGTTAAGATTCAAACAAACAAAGTGTACTGAGATAAGAACTTTATTCTATTATTTGCTACCAAGTAAAAAGTAAATTTGACAACTGAACTTTATAGGCAATGTAAAACATAAGTGCAACTTTAAGTCTCCAAGCCAAACTCTGAAGTCTGCTAATTAGGAATCATCGTTGCCTAAACAACGAAACAGTGGAAGTCAAAGGGAGCTCAGGAAAGATTTAAAAGGAGAAGGTGGCAGCACCAGGAAGAATACAATTAAGTGAATTAACTCCAGCCACTTATCCTTTCGATGTTCTCATCTCGAAAATAATTACTGTAATGGCATGTACCAAAATTATTCTACGACCATAAAGTACAATCACTCAACTACCCTGTGAAGTAATTAAAGGAAATCCCACATTAAGGGCAAATTTTTGCTGTGGAAGCAACCCACTAGACGTGAGTGCAGAAAACAATCAAATCATTTCATCAGAGAATGCAATGCAGAACCATTGGTTAACGTGAATTTATATTGTACATAAGTGCAAGATATGTCTTCATCACCATCATACTACTACAGACAGGTTATCTTTTCCACCTTGTCCAGCTATAGAGACTCACAGAATCATCTAACAAAACCCTAGTAGAAAGCTGAATTTTACCACCTTGTCTTAGGGCGCAATTACATAACGCTCGAACCCTCTGATATTCATCATACATCATCATTGCAAGCTGAGTGAATAGAACAAATTAGTATTGTTATTGTTATTATTATTACTATCTCTAGCTATATGATTATACTGACATGAATAACAAAGACAATAAAAAATTCAGCTAGGATTTCCACATTGGACTACCCTTCTACAATTTCATTCAAAGTTTCAGTCTTCATATCAGCAGAAAATAGCACATATCATACTAATGAAATCCAACTTACATAGACACACAAATCTGAAATTTACTTTTACGCATAAACGCAAAACTCTGCAAGATAATGTCTACTACTTGAATTACAGATTAAAGTTCAAACGATATACTGAATGTAAACACGACTATGTTAACCAAACAAAAAACACAAAATCAACAATTGGTATAGGTGATACAGAAAACAAATTCTTAAAATTTTATTGTAATTTTAAGTCGAGGGTCTTCTCATCTGGTCTATTGGAGAACAGTTACCAATTAACACTCTCAAAAGTTGACAACAAAAACAAATCCAAATCACTCCATATTTGATGCTTGATCCTCATCTAGTCTTGTCTTGCCCTACAAAAGACAAAGCACATGCATTCTTTCATTGTGCAAGACAGTAAAAATACAGAGAAAGATGGGATCACCCAATGAAAAGAATGAATTTTGAAAAAGAAGGCAAAAAGATGGTCTCACACATTTAATGTCCTGGCAAAACTTCCGCTCATCATCATCTAACATCACCCCCCTTCTCAGAAAAAGAAAAAAGAAATGGCATTTGAGGGAAAAACAATTAGACCACCTAGATTGTAGGCAAAAGTTATAATTTTGGCAAGTAATTTTCTTGTTTCTGTTGCACATAATGCAAAACTCTATGTAATTAAAATGTAAACCTAAGTATTGCTAAAAGGGTGTGTTCTTGATCAGTCTAATTCAGGGAGGTTTTTAAATCTTTTATAGAGGCCCGCCTGGCTGTCAAAATGCTTGAAGATGATCATAGGAGGCTAAACAAAGGAAATCACTTTATTTATTCTCTACCAATTCTCATCCCTTACTGTTCCCTTCCGGGCATAAATATCTATAGTTCACTTCTATATATCACTGAAAAGAAATCATAAAAAGACTAAATGAAAAGTATGGAATCACTAAAGGAAAACCCTGTTTCACTCTGCAACTCGAACAAATTCAAGTCTCAGACCGTAACCAAATAATTCATTTGTGTATATTAGTAGTCTTTCTAGTCTGATTGTCGTCTACAATTCACAGCCTTGATTTTGACTTCACTGACTCCAACTTTCAAGCCGGCACAACTTATAATGTATACAAAACGAAACGAGATTGAACACTCGGCAAGTAAATAAATTCATTACACAGCATATACTACCTCAGCATTTTCCAATTCCAATTCCACAAACAACACATTTCAGCAAACACCAACCAAACTTTTTCGAATTCCACAAAATCAACTCAAATGCAAAAGAGGGAATACCTTCAGGGGTCCAACCGTAGGAGCGTTGCGAAACGGAGAGCATGGAAGTGAGCAATGCAGAGGCTGTGGCAGTATGGTAGGGAAGCAACGTCTCCACGCAGCAGCTCAACTCCACAGGCGACCTTCACAAGCTCAATCAAACAAGATTTTCAATAATGTTAAAACTGAAAATGAAGAATCGTAACAGAAACAGAATCAGGGTTCAGGGTTTTAGGGATTTTGATGTACCTGAAAAGGGCGTGAGAGATGGGGTTTTTGTTTTGCTTGGGGATGCTGAATGGTGCGGCGGCGGGTTTGGGTCGGGCTGCGGAGGCGACCCGAGAACCCAGGATGGTTCTGGCGGCGGCGGAGCGGAGCATAGACCTGGCGGCGAAGGAGACCATGGCTTTTAGGGGTTTTAGAATCGGCGACTGTGAGAGTGTAGAAGAGACTGAAGAGGTTTTGGGATGTTTGGGGGTCGGAATCTTGTGTGTTTGGGTGTATATTTGCCAGGTGGGCGCGGTTTGGTTCGGATTGATTTGAGGCTCAAACCGCAACCGAATTATTTTTTTCGGTTTTACAATATTTCAAACCGCTTTTTTGGTTTTAGAATATTTCGGTCACAAAATTTTTCAGTGCAGTGCAGGTCGGTTTCAGTAGAGACCAATTTATTTATTTCAAAAAGGAAATGATGTTTGATCTCAAAAAAAAAACAACAAAGAAGGGATGTCCAAATTTTTGCATAACAATTCCTGTAAGATATGAACAAATTTTAAATGCATTTAGAGTCCATCCAAATCTACAAATTTCATCCAAATATCAATTAACTAACCAAAACACCTTATTTGATCACTTAATAAATCAATATATATCAATTATCATGCAAACACAACAACTTGCAAAAACTACAAACTTGAACATATATGAATTATTTATATATTACAAACCAAATTCAATCAATGAAAAAATAAAATAAAAAAATAAAATTGGCATTCGATGCGGTTCGGTTTTATACAGTTCGGTGCGGTGTGACCATAAAACAACACCATTTTAATTCGGTGCGGTTACCGAATCATTTTTTTCGGGCCAATTCGGGTTGGTAACCATATTTTCGGTGCAAAATGCCCACCCCTATTATTTGCTACCATGTCTGAGCCATGTGGCATATTATTATTTGAGGGTTCTAATGAGGACCATTTAGTTGAAGACTTTTCCATTAATTGATTTATTACACTCACTTTTCAATCACATTTTTTAATCTCAACCGTTTAGTTTTTAGGTCTATACTTCTACAAATTTTCAGTCAAATTGGTCATCGTTAAATAACCGTTTAGTCTTAACGATTTTCAATTTGAATGAAAATTTGTAGAGATAATCTACTCATATATATATCTACAAACTACACGGTCGAAATATGAATATGCGATCGAAAAATAGGTGAAACGACTAAGTCATCAACTAATCCTCAACTTAATGCATGGTCCTCATTAGAACCACTCTCCTGTGAAACTTAACTCTGTTAGGTTTTTGAATATGTTAGCATTTTGTTTAATTGATTTTGATAGATCTCTTCTACATGTTCTTGGTGAAGTGAAGTAAATTACTAGTCAAAAAATTTGACCTAGTGTTTATGCTCATTGATTGATTTGGGTAGATATAGAGGTTGTTGTAATCTGTGGAAAGCCTGCCCAATGTTTTCCATGGCAAGAAGGCTTTTACAGACGAAACGACTTTCTTCGGCAAATGTGGAGGCAAAGCCCTATTCTTTTATCTTTCCAGTCCAGTGGCTTGACCTGTAACCAATGGCGAAAACTAAAAAATCTATTGTTTCACGGTAGAACTTCATTTCGCCCCATTTTTTGCCAAAATGGAGAAGAGAGTCGGTTTTTCGCACGAAGAAGCATCAGAGAGGTTGGAGTTGCTACCTTCTTGGTCTATGGACCAAGATTTGCTTTTGTTAGGCCATCTCTAGTAGGAGAGGGTTATTGTAGTACCCCGAAACTTAGCACAAATTATATAGCACATTAAGGCTCTTTAACCTTAGATAGTAATCCAAATATCTTCTAAAATATTCATTTTAGAACCCAATGACTCCAAGTATCATACTTACAAGATAGGTATTTTTATTAAGTATTAGAATTTAAGTAAACTACTTAAATACCTTAACCCGTATTTCTTACATACAATCGATACTAGTGATTGAATTTAAGATTCGTGTTAGTATTGCTTTTATCATGCATACTATTCTAATCTTAAATATTACTAACACATTTACAAGATCTTAAGAAAGGAAAACATCATATTCCTTTACTTATTAGGTTGAGTAGATATATATCTATATATACATATATAAATATTTGTGTATCTATAGATTCACGTCAATACATATATAAGGTATACCTCATATATAGATTCATGCACTAGCTGATTTTTCTTTTACCCCTCTTACTATTTGGTTTTCTTTGTGAACAATCAACCTAACTAGCTAGACTATCACTCAAATTTAATGTTTGGCCTTTTAAGTCAAATAAAATTGCTGGAAATTAATTTACAATGCATGCTTCATGGCCTATTTATACTTGGGAGCTGCAACATCTTTTCTTCACACTCCAAGATCAAACGTAAAGATGATCACAAACTCCCTTAGTTGAATAGAAAAGCTCCCACACCAAAATCATATCCTTCACTCTTTTTCTCTTGAGAAGTTCTCTCTTTGTCAAAGAAGTCCAACCTTGAGTCAATACCAAAACCTTCACTTCACTTCTGAAAATTTAAGAGTAAGTACACATTCCTATACTCTTTTGTCTTTAAGATTATCAAAATGCATAACTAAGGATAAAATGGAAAAGAATATGTTTTCTAGAAACTTATATTTTCGTATATAATTAAATATCACTTTGTAAATTTGATCACAGTATTAGATTCTTCATGAAATATGCTTCAGTTTAGGCCTTTGAATCATTTAAAAAGGTTTGGAAATGAACAAGTTATGGCTAATCAAACTTCCAAACTAATAAACTCGTTGAAAATCCATTACAACTACCACAACTTCAAAATTTCATATCTCACTCATTTCTTAACCATTTTCTACAAACTTTATATCAAATTGAAGCTTAGGATCTCTACTTTAAATCTGGAAAGTTTCAGAAGCAATGATAAAATATAAAGCACGTAAAGACTTAGACATCAAAGGTATTATAAAGGATATCAGCTTTCTGCACTGCTACTGTTTTTCACCATTTCTGGACTCTATGACTTTGAACTGGATTATATGACTGATCTCATTGAATTCCTTATGAAAAATCCTTCGGCATGGACTCCTCACTTGCCTAATTTGGACATAAATTGAATGAGATATGAAAATGATAAGTTGACGGTTCTTTGGACAAGGATTTCCCTCACTATGGGAAATATGACTACTAATTCTTTGACTACTAACTAATATTTCTGTTTATTTAAAGTACATTTACTTTATTGCACTTTTACTTTCAAGTTTATTAAATTGCTTATTTTGTGTATATATTGAGTTATTATAATTTTTAAAGTATATTGATATAAGCTTATATACTTTGTTGGTATTAAAGAAGTTATCTTACTTACTCAAGTTTGCTACACCCTTTTGACGTAATTAAGTTTTGGAAATGTGAAGCCGGGTGATTAGTACTACCCCGTGCTTAAGTGAATTACTGGTAAAAGTGTTTTGTGATTTGTGAAGTTAGCCAGGGCCCTAGTCCCTACAGATAGTGCACTATTATACTTGTAGGAATAAAGTGTCGACCTTGAGTATACATACTCTGGTATTGTCCTCGGTGTGCTGCGGCTTATCCGTGCTTTGGTATAGTGGACCTAGCACGTGATCTTTGTGATTTATTATTAGTTTCCTAAACATTCACATGGATAAATTTATTCACGCTTGCATATGTGTGTGTGTGTGCGCGCATAAATAAGAATCAGTATGAACAAATCAAAATGATTCTTGGTACATTTTTACTTAGTTGTGTTTATTTCTGGTTTCTTATAAGACACATTATTATAAGAATGTAAGTTGTATTTAATGGGTCTGTGTTACTCATGATGCTACACATTTTTGTTTTCAGGTAACGAATAGATGCTTGGGGAATGGGATGAACCTACTAAATAAAAGAATGTTTTCTATTGCTATTTTGAGAATAAATATAATGTCTTATGTACTTTTGCTAAAACTCTCGTATTGTAAAATATTTATGCTTTCGCTTTCTAATAGAAGTATTATTCAGACATATATATTTCTTCTTCTAATAAATTATTCGAGAAAATTCTATTTGTTTTAACTCACGCCGCAAATTCGGGCACCATATTTTCATATAATAATGGTCTCGGTTTGGGGGCGTGACAGTTATATTGGGGCCAGGGCTATAATTTAGCCCTCTAAAATATTATTTTTTATTCATAGACTTCTAAATAATTTTCAATAAGAGAAGGCCAAATTTTAACTCTTTCAAATGTTGTATGATTTCACATTATATTTTTCAATATTTTTCACTTTAAATACGAATATATTGTCACATTGTATCATACGGGTATATATCTTATAATTTCTCACTTATAAATTTATTTTATTATAACATTATTTGAATTTGGACCAAATTACTAATATTTAGATTAACTTTTGAGACAAAATTTTTTTGCATATGTTGTGATTATATTAATAAAATAAGATATCAGCCATTCAGCCATTCAGCCGTATGAATTTTGAGTTGAGAGAATTTACCGGTTGTAATGAGATGAGAATAAAATAATCCAATAGAAAGTTGACAATTGTCATAATTTGAGTCTTCATCGATCAACCAACATGCATACTTTTAGTTTTTTAATTTAATTTGGGACCACAATTTGATTTGGCATGTGCTAACCCTTTGGCCCTTTTGATGACCCTTTGGCCCTCTTCTGAGTTATTGTTAGAGATCAAAATAAGGCCAAAATTTAGGATTTGGCTCTATAGCCTTTGTTACTGGAAATGGCCTTATATGGGGACAGAACCGATCTAGTTTCGTTAATCATATGGAACACACATCACACAAACTCCTGTACAAAACAAGGTCACATAGATCAGGCTTTCCTACATCAAATCTGAAAAACCAAAACCGACTAGTTTAGGAAAAAGAAACATGTAGGTGTGGCAGTTGATATGTTTTCTTTGCCCAAATACTAAATTACCGGCACCCTCCCATTTCTATAACCTTCACGAGTTTCTTCTCACCTACAAATTCAATCAGAATTCTATCCAATTATAACATATATCACAGTTTCGAAACTTGATAGTTTGATTATGAGGTTTATAACAAATAGATAACAACTTTGCAAATAATTTGGTCATGGATTATGAGGTTACTTACACCTCATACTTTTTTCTTTTTTTTTACCCTGAAATGTATTGGCAAGTTCACTCTAGTTCAATGTCAGAATCTCTTCTGTACACTGCATGCAAATACACAATACAATCTCAATCATTCATCGTTGCGACAATCATATATGTATATCAATGTCATAAATCTTAATCATCCATATGCCGTACGTATTAAATACTCTCTACATACGTTACGTTTTGCTATATCGATAGAGAACAAGATAAAGATAACGGTAGGGAGAGACGACTAGATCAACGATAAAGACCACCGGACAAATCGTCGTCGACTCCGACACTCGGTCCTCACCACACAAAACCACCCCTCAAAACAGCCCACCATTTTTATAAACTAAACATAGTCAAGAAAATCTTGTTCTTCTCTCTTTCTCTCTCTCTCTCTCTTTTACCCTCACCTTCGTTATTTCTGATGCTTCCTCCTCCTCATTTTTAAGAAAAACAAGTCAAATATATCCCATTGTATTTTTATATATTATTTCCAGAGCTTCCTCCTCAAATATCTCTACCTCTCTCTGTTTCTGCAGCTCCCTGAGACCAACCAACCACCCTGGAACAATCTCAGAGCAGCTCAAATATAAATAAATCTTGCTAATTTTCTGTTTTTGGAACAAACTGGTTCCGATTTCAAATCCAATACCATAGTATTATTTGATCGAATCGGTTTTCAATGGATTCCGAGTTCTGGACCTCCCGCCTCGCCGCTGCGAAACGTCAGTACACGTTGCAGCACCATCACCAGAGCTCCCACTTAGGTCCGTCAGGCTTGTTGTTACGTTCGTTACATACGGTCAGAAATATATATTGAATCTGATATTTGTGTGTTGTGAACTTGTGATGGTGATGTAGATCGGCTGAGCATGGATGATTTCGAGGTGGAAGACGAGGTCCGACCTGACTTCCCGTGCCCGTATTGCTACGAGGACTTCGACATCGCGTCCTTGTGTGCGCACCTCGAGGATGAGCACACATGCGAATCTAGAGTCACCGTACGTGATTACTCAACCTTCTAATTGCTTCTGAGTTTTTGTTTGCATGAAACTTTCTTGATTTGGTTCGTCAAAGATCTTTGTTCCCGTGTGGGTCAAGATTATTTCCCGAATTAGCAAATTTTATGTTTGACTTTTTGAATTCATCAGAATGCACAGGCACATGTACCTTTGGTTTTGTTGTGTGTGTTTTTTTGGGTGGTTTTTATTGATATCATTGTACAAAGGATCGTAGCTTTTTCCTTGTATATCATATGTTTGAGGCTTTGAGCTAAATAAGTTAGATGGTTAATGCTCTTCTTCCATTGACTCTGATTATGATGAGATTGTTTTGTGGAAAAGGGTTAAAGTAGTGATATGCAGAAACCTCAAACTGGGGAAATTGCTGAATGATTGAATCATGTTAAATAGTCAGTTCAATGATGGTCGGATATGATTCTTCATCATGGCGTCTTTACTATCTTATGTTCGTTATTGAATGCCTTCAGCACTCACCCATATTGTCTTTCACTACTCTTTCATATGAGGTCTACTAGAACTATCATCTATAGTCAAGCAACTCAAATTGTTGGGGAAAAAAAATAAAAAAATTATCGTGTTTAAATATGAGCAGACAAGCTGAATGTTTCTTCATTTGATTAATTTTGTCATTATAGAATCCTCCACACGAGTTATGTCCACTACTCCTGCACTGTGGTTTTAGTTACTTTGTGCCGCTATTTTCCCATATCTAAAATAGATGAAGGCTAGTTGTAACAAATTTCATAGATTTGTTTGATATTTGATGCAAAAAAGACTGAATCTGTATAGACTTTTCTCCTTTTGCAGGTTTGTCCCATTTGCTCGATTAAAGTTACACGGGACATGTTAAGTCATATTACACTGCAACATGGGCACTTATTCAAGATATCCTTGAAACAAGTATTTAAATAATGTGGAGACCTCACTCATTGTTAAATGCCTGCTAACCTTGTACAGAGTTTGATTCGTACTTTAAGTTTCCCTTAACAGAAGATCACTTGCAGAGACGTCGCAGGTTACGTAGAGTTGCTATTCCTAATAGTCAAGCACTGTCTCTCCTTGGCCGGGATCTCCGTGAGGCTCATCTCCAAGTGCTTTTAGGGAGTGGGGGATATCGATCAGAAAATGCTAATGTGTCTAGTGCAGCTACCGATCCATTCCTGTCATCACTTATATTGAATTTCCCTGCATCAGGAGCGGATGAAATTTCAAAATCCGTGGTAACAACTGCTGAGGACACTCCCGCAAAGACTGTGGCTCCCTCACATATATGGAAATCAAGGTACTGTTATCAGAAACTGTGCTTTTCATCAACTTTTAACCCCTTCCATTAACTATTTAAATGTTAGAAAGTGATGCATTGTATATCAGCCTCACACAAACTGAATATTGGTTATTACCTTGTTGCCTCATTCCAATATATTGTGTAATTAGTTCACTTCAAATGGTTCTCTCCATTCTTTCGAGAACTTGTTCTGCATGTTCTGAATTCTCGATGCATCAAAAGTATGGTAAACAGCATCATCAACCTTGGCTCCATAGAATGGAGCAGAGACAGTGCCAAAATTTTGTTTAGATTGAGGATTCAAACCTCTTCAAGGTATACATAGTGCTAGTCCCCAAGGTGATGCCTAGACAATGCTTGAACTAAGTTTGGTGTAATGAGTGAATTCTCCTGTATATGCAAAAGCAAATAATTTTTCTGATCGAGGTTTTTCCTATATTTCTTCACATGCCTAGCTCGTAAAGGATCCATAACTTCTGTATGAGTAATTAGTGTAGTGTCAAGGCTTGATGGTGAAGAGGCTTTTGCCCCATTTTCCAGGCTTAATGCATGCTCAAGCATCTATTTAACTGCTCTTTGGATCTAAATTTTAGCTCTTTCTCTGTTTTTTTTGTCTCTTTCTCTCTCCCCCTGTCTATGTCTCTTGCAGTTTTGATCCTTCCTTGAGTCATGAAGAGAGGGAGAAAAGGATTCAACAAGCTACTGGGAGATCTGGTTTCGTGCAAGATCTGTTTCTCTCTACAATGTTAAGTGACTAATGGAGATAGTAAGTTTTTCGTAATAAAATGAGTTGCTCAAGATGGTGTTAAGGGTTACTTTGTTGGGTGGGATTCTAATGGTTTTACCTTCTAAAACAACCCAAGACATGCCTCCTATGAGTGCTTGGTTGAAATTACTTGTCTTTATTAGCTCCTTTCCTTCAAAGAAACATTTATATTCTTTAGTTAATGGAAAATGATAATTTAACTTGTGATAGTGTAAGTTGCCATGTACATTGCAAATGGTGAATGTGATTTAGTGTAGCAACAAGCCTTAATTGGTTCTTAATGAAGCAAATGAATGGAAAAACGCAAATGCTCCCAACTGTGACGGTGGAAGAAAATTTTCAACCTGAGAACCGAATGTTATTCTGCATCTACTAGTCCAGTTGAAAGAGACTAAAAATAACCGGCATTTCTTTTTGTTGTTTACCGTCTGTTCTGCCTTTGAGATATTACCTGTTTCTGTTGTTGACTTGTTTTCTAAACTGATATTCAAATATGAAAAACACTGTAATTATTGTTAAGATTGAAAGTAGGTTGTATCTTATTATTCACCAAAAGACAAAAGCTAAGTTGTATCTTGAAAGATGCCTAAGATCATATCATTTCAGCCCGGGGACTACTTTCAACTTGGTAAAACAAACACTGAAGTACAGAGGAATGGCTGGTTTAGTATATATTGGGCATGTAATCACATGAATAGGGATGGAGATGAAGAGAAAATGGGGGTGATTCTTATTAACAAGGTCTCACTCTTCAGATTTCATCGGAGCAACGGAGTGTCGACAAGGGCATCAGCAACGATTAGACCAAGCTAGATAGCTAGGCAACATAGTTTTTGTAGAATTATATCAACAGCACCTCAGGCTTAACAAAACGAACAAAGAGACCAGCACATGTATCTTTTAGTGTTGGCCAAAAAATTTTAACAATACAATGCAACGTTCCTTTCTCTTTGGCAAGCAAAATAGAGGAACGCAGCAGCTCTCCTTATCCGCGCAATGTCTCTGGTAAGCAAGGTCATGAGCCACACTCACGCCCATGTCCACGCTATTACAAGTAAACCTAGATTGTTGTGACTCGTCACTTTGAGAAGCTTCTTTCATCACCTAACATAACCGAGGTTGACAATGCATGTGGCAAGAGAGGTCGGCAGTCTGTGACAAGCAAGGGTCATGAGCCCACACCCAAGCTCGTACAAGTAAAGTTAATGTTGGAGATAGTTGGTCCAACACTGGGCCGTTTCGGTTATCCTATAATCACTCCCTAATAGCTTATGGTACCATTGCAAGCGAGATGGTGTTGACTGCCTGAGATGGTGTTGGCCACCATGGACGTTGAGTGGGATCGTAATGAATTGCATAAATGAAGTTTTACACTAACCAACTCGTTTTGTTAATCAAGAATGCGCCGACGAATGAGACATGTCCATGTCTACAACTTCCATCCAAAAGCATGGAACAAATGGAAATAAGGTCTGTGTCCCTAGCAGGAGTCGACAGTCGACTACTCACCGCCCACCAGCTCTGGTCCTTGCGTTACCTTCAGCAAAGTAGAAGAAGTCAAATACTCCAAAACAAGCCAATAGCCTAACTTATGGGATACATCCATTCAATAAAATCCTGTATAAAATAAGGTCCAACAAGAACTCTGTTACCTTCTGGTGGACTGTTTATCCACCAGTCTACTTAAAACCCTTCATATAATATCTTCCTTTCCAAATTACCTCTTGATGAATTAGTCGATCAAAACCCTTCATACGTCTCTTTGCCTCTGAACAATCTCTGTGATTGAACGAGAAGATATTCGTGTTTTCTGATCGAGATCGATGATGGTGGAGCTATTTGTGTTGGGGTGCACAGGCGTTGTCATGTTTCTTCATGGAGCCAACTTCGTCTTCCACCTTATTTCCCAACACTTCGGAGTTCGATCTATCAGGTGATCAATCTCAACTTTTACTTAGATTGGATCTTACTACTGCTTTGAACCTCTATTATGTATTTAATTAGGATTGTTGTGGTCTAGCTTCTGTAGATTAATGCCATATTCTCGAAATTGTTTATGTATGGAAATGTTGTTGTCTTTGGTTTCAGCTTTCTGGGAGTAGTTGGGTGGTAGATGGATCAGAAAGACAAGGCAAAAGCTAAGAAGAACGATAATCGATCGGGTGCTCTAGAGATTAGGTATCTTGACAAAGCTATGTTGTACTGTGTTAGCTAATCTGGTAAGCTTTATCCAATACCAAATTAGAAGTGTCGAGAAAACGCTTCCAAAATAAACAATAATGGGAGCTTTTTCGGGCTAGCTAAACGCAGAATGTTAACTTTGGTCGCAATACATAAGCTAGACCACAATAATGCATGTTGCTTCACTATTTGGAATATGATTCTCAAACTGTTCCTAGATTCTCCGATGATACTTCAAATTCTATGGCTTATAAGAGTAAAAGCCAAATTACGCACTCAACAAACTTTATCAAGCATAAAAGAGCTGGTTGAGGATGAAGGGCCATTCTCTCCAACCTCCCAATTTAAGAATGTTGTTTGGTGGACTTGTAACATTTTAAGATGTGACACTGGAACATAATATTGTGAATTGAATCCCAAATGCTTTGCAAATTGTGGAAGCATTGATTGAAAGAAAGACTAGATGAATGAAACTTTTGTCACTCATCATAGATACATACAACGAGAATGCGAAGAGTACGTGAGATAATTTTGATAGTTTAGGCTTAACAGTTAATATAGATACCTCACCTCATTGTCTAATGAAATAAAAAATGCAAGATCATCATAGCTCTCGCAGCAAATAGCTGAGATTAAAATAAATCATGAATTTGATAAATCAATAAATGTCTCACATATATGTAATTCGAGACTACATTTTAAACATCCACATTTGTTCATCCCACTTTCATCCAAGCTATGGTACACTAAACGAAGGTACTTCTCTTTCAAAGAAAAAAGTACTTGCCCTAAACTCAATGCTCTAGCTTCTTTGGATCCTAAAACAAAAGCAGCAACTGTTATGGCAATTTTACCGTTAGTATAGGTGTTAAAACCCCAGAGAGGGTTTAGTCAATGTTCAAAACTTCAAATGGACCATGAAGCTATGTTTATTCCATTCCCTCCAAAACCCTTCTCTTCCCCAACGACTTTACCTGCCCTTTAAACCCAAAACCCTCCCAACCAAATTTCTACACTCTCCTAAACACATCAAAAAACCTCAGCTCAATTCTCCAAACACGCTCAAACCTTCCCTATTCAAACCTCACTCGAAACCCACAATTTCTTACCCAATTCCATCTCCTACTCTAAGCTATTGTCTCAATGCGCTGCTTCCAAATCTGTGCGTGTGGGCATGGAAGTCCATGCCCACTTAATCAGACTAGGGTTGTCCCAAGACTTGAGCTTTCGGAACCATTTGATCAATCTCTATGCAAAAAGCAGGTTTTTTGGGCATGCCCGGAAGCTGGTCGACGAAAGTCCTGAACCAGATTTGGTTGCTTGGTCTGCTTTGGTTTCTGGGTATGCCCAGAATGGGCTTGGTAGAGAAGCCATTTCGGCTTTTCGTGAGATGTTTGGATTGGGGGTTAAGTGTAATGAGTTCACATTCCCAAGTGTGCTCAAGGCTTGCTCTAGTTGTAAAGATTTGAGACTGGGAATGCAGGTTCATGGGGTGGTTTTTGTGACCGGGTTTGAGTCCGACGAGTTTGTTGCTAATACTTTGGTTGTTATGTATTCTAAGTGTGGGGAGTTTGGGGATTCCAGGAGGTTGTTTGATGCCATTCCGGAGAGGAATGTTGTGTCGTGGAATGCGTTGTTTTCGTGTTATGTGCAGTGTGATTTCTTTGGGGAGGCTATGGAGTTGTTTGAGGAAATGGTGCTGAGTGGAATAAGGCCTAATGAGTATAGTCTGTCTAGTATAATAAATGTTGGTACCGGGTTGGGGGATGGTAGAAGAGGAAGGAAAATTCAAGGATATATAGTGAAGCTTGGATATGATTCGGATTTGTTCTCAGCCAATGCGCTTGTTGCCATGCATGCAAAAGCCATATGTCTTGAAGATGCAGTTTCAGTTTTTGAGAAAATTGCACAACCGGATATTGTATCCTGGAATGCTGTTATTGCTGGTTGTATTCTTCACAACTTCCATGGTCGGGCACTCAAATTGTTCAGGCAACTGAGTGGGTCAGGAATCCGTCCTAATATGTTTACAATATCAAGTGCACTTAAAGCTTGTGCTGGGATGGGTTTCAAGAAATTGGGTAGGCAGTTGCACTCTTTCTTGATAAAGATGGATACAGAATCAGATTCTTATGTCAAAGTTGGACTGATAGATATGTATTGCAAGTGTGAGATCATGACTGAGGCAAGGGTGCTTTTGAATATGATGCCAATGAAAGACATGATTGCATGCAATGCTGTTATCTCTGGTCATTCACAGATGGCCGAAGACATAGAAGCTGTAAGCCTCTTTCCTGAAATGCATAGGGAAGGAATAGGATTCAATGAGACTACTTTATCCACAGTCCTCAAATCCACCGCGAGCTTGCAGGCAGCAAAAGTTTGTGAACAAGTTCATTCTCTTTCTGTCAAAACAGATTTTCAGTCTGACAGGTATGTTATCAACAGCCTTCTTGATACGTACGGAAAATGTGGCCAAGTAGAAAATGCTGTAAGAATATTTGAAGAATGCAAATCTGAAGATCTGGTGGCTTTCACATCAATGATCACTGCCTATGCTCAGTATGAACAAGGCGAAGAAGCTCTAAAACTCTATGTGCAAATGCTACAGAGGGGGAACGAGCCTGATTCATTTGTATGCAGTTCTCTTCTGAATGCTTGTGCAAATTTGTCAGCGTATGAGCAAGGGAAGCAGATTCATGTTCATATTCTCAAGTTTGGATTTTTGTCAGATGCTTTTGCTGGAAATTCCCTTGTTAACATGTATTCAAAATGTGGAAGCATAGATGATGCAGGTCGTGCTTTCTCCGAGATACTGAGAGAGGAATAGTTTCATGGTCTGCAATGATTGGAGGACTTGCTCAACACGGACATGGGAAGGAGGCCATCAATATGTTCAATCAGATGCTCAGAGATGGTATTTGCCCCAATCATATTACTTTAGTCAGTGTCCTCTGTGCTTGCAATCATGCAGGTTTAGTAACTGAAGCCACAATATATTTTGAGTCAATGAAAGAGTTGTTTGGAGTTGTGCCAAGGGAGGAGCATTATGCCTGCATGATTGATCTTCTTGGCAGAGCAGGAAAGATAAAGGAGGCAATGGAGCTTGTCAACACTATGCCATTTCAAGCCAACGCCTCAGTTTGGGGGTCACTTCTTGGTGCTGCAAGAATCCATAAAAATGTTGAGCTTGGTGAACGTGCTGCTGATATGCTCTTTGTTCTGGAACCTGAGAAATCAGGTACCCATGTACTTCTTGCAAACATATATGCAGCAGTGGGCATGTGGGACAAGGTAGCAAAAATGAGAAGACTTATGAAACATAACCAGGTAAAGAAGGAACCTGGGATGAGTTGGATTGAGGTCCAAGACAAGGTACACACCTTTATTGTAGGTGACAGAAATCATTGGAGAAGCAAGGAAATATATGCAAAACTTGATGAGCTGCTTGACAGTATGCATAAAGCCGGCTATGTTCCGATGGTGGAGATTGACCTCCATGATGTGGAACAAAGCGAAAAGGAGCAGCTGCTACGATGTCACAGTGAGAAGCTTGCAGTGGCTTTCGCATTGATTGCCACTCCGCCAGGAGCTCTGATTAGAGTGAAGAAGAATTTAAGAGTGTGTATAGATTGCCATACTGCATTCAAGTTCATCTGTAAAATCGTCTCGAGGGAGATAATCGTAAGGGATGTCAATAGATTTCATCATTTCAAAGATGGCTCATGCTCTTGTGGGGATTACTGGTGACTTGTACTGGATAACAGGATCATTTTTTTACATCCGAAACCAAAATTTTGTATCCCATTTGATGTACTGCAGAACTTTTAGTCTTTTTTTTTTTTTTTTGGGGTTACAGTAGAACTTCTAGCTTTTAATATAAGAAAAGTTGTTTTTTCTTCTTGGAAAGAAAATAGAAACTAAACCAGCTTCACTGATCAAAAGTATTCAATTCCTTTAGGCTATCCAATTCTGGACATAACCATGACTTCATATAATTCTTAGACCAATCAAGATGGCTTACCGCCATAGTCAATCTGTTTAAACCTATTGAAGAATGGACAATGTACATGTTTGTTCTTTGGATTTCTTATGCTAAAACATCATCGAGTCTTCCAACATAATTGTCAGCAATGAATACTTCACCTTGACTGAGATTCGACCACCCTCTACACAAAGCTTGGCTCCAGTAACCATCCAATATCCTGGGGTGACCTCAGGACCTCTCAACATTTCCTTGGTATCTACAAACGTCGCCATTTTTGGTGCCTTGGCTGGTAAAGGTGGGCCACCAGGGTACACTGCTGAATTCAAATTCACTTTTGCCGGTGTCACAGGTGGATTCAATGCAGTACTAAACCGTGTGCTGATCAAGGTTGAGATGAATCCTGACTTACGAGATGAGCTTGAGCCTTCCCATTCTGATCTTCGAATCCTAGCAGATGCCACAGTAGAAAATTCAAGCCTCAGGAACAAAACTTTCTTTATTCCCATAGCCTTGACTTCAAACCAGGCCTTTGTCACAATAGAAGCAGAGTCATTAATGCAGGCACCTTTATATTCTACTGGGGCAGTGCATACATGTGAAAATATGCTCCACTTGACAGCTTCGAAGTAACGTCGTTCCTCTGGCTCGTCAATGGGCTCATAATTGTGATCAGTGGAGACTTGGAATGAACTGGGAAGATTTGTAAGATGCTGAAGATGGATTGCCAAATGGTCACCTTTTTTACCTTCAAGGTACAAACGGATTCCTGTTACCGGTCGATTTACGGAATCAACCTGAAAATTATGAAATTAAAACCCCAATGTAATGAAAAACTAGGACATACAGCAATATGATGGAGCATACAGATCAACCAAATTACTACAATGAACTGCATAGAAATGGCAAGTAAAAACTGCATCCATCAATTTGTTAACAAAGTCACACCACTTCACATAATATAAACAATGGAAGTCTTCCAAGACAAGGAATCTCCAAAATGTGATCGGAAATTAGCATGCCATTATGTTAGGTGATGTTACCTTCATAGTGTTAACATATAGCTTGGGGCCCATAAAACTGAATTGAAGTGCTGGGGATGCATGTCTTCTCCGCCTAAGACCAAGAGGCAGATCAGCGTATACTGGAGCCCATTGCCGTGGTAATTGAAATTCTAAGAATTGTTGAAGCTCCTCTATTGGTGGTTTATCTGCAAGGGTTACCATCGCGATAAACTATTATCAAGACTTTATACAGACAAATAATGCAGATGAATTGGACATTCAGCCATAAGGAGACCAAACTTAGAAAAACAAAAATTGCACTCACATCTAAGGTACAGATTTACTGCATGGCTAAGGAATCCATTGCCTTGAATACCACCCAAAAGTGATGTTATGGGCACAAAGGACATTGATATGACATTAGGCGCCTGTGATATAGTCGAAAGCCATTGGTTATGACTTTGACCAACATCAACACCTCCCCTTCGAACACTAATAGTAACTATATCCTGCATTACACGAGAATATGTAGGCGAAACTTCAGTCCATACAAATTGGTGTGCAGTTTGTGTGACAAGTTATAAGAGAAACCAAAATGCAACTTACATCATTCCTTGAATGAGTGATGATGGGTGGCCTTATTGAGGATGCTAATGTTTTTTTAATATCCCAGTGAATAGGGTGGTCATCCTGAAACAATATGGATATAGATATTAAAGTCAAAATGTGTTACTTCATCAATATCTAAAAACTAAAAGGACCAGGCCTAATAGAAATTCCAAGTTTATTTAACTGCTATACTTCTGGACTAGTTTAAAAGGTATAGACCAATTGTGAATATTTTACAAACACATGTATGCAAAAGGCTGTTATGGACATTTCTTAATCAGAAAATATCATGTATCAAGTCATCTAGAAGTAATCTCTACCTTCATTCTCAATAGCACCAAACCATGCATCATACGGTCCATGTATTTAACAATTACAGAAGTATCAATAGTAAACCAACATTGCAATCTTAGAATACTGCTTACCCTCATTTTTCCTAATAAATCAGCAGTATTTGATATAGAGGATTCAGTTACATCAGCAGAAAATCTCTCCTCGGCTAATTGCTTTAATAATTTCTGCAGCTCAGCAGGCTCAAGTTTTGAGTTTTGTAACTGCTTTATGTGAACTATATCCTTTCCACCCATCTTCACCCCAACAACAACGTGAGTACCATACTTATCAATGAATCTGGAAAAATTGAACAGGAATGATTAGAAATAGATCAATCCAGCAATTGGTAATAATGACTTGAATTCAATGACAGGTTATAATCACTAAAAAGTTACTAGAGAACAAAGGAAATCGTAAGAACAATTTTAGTAGGACTTTTCATCTCCGTTCCATTGTCATACACGGCAGTTTTATATTATAGCATAGAAATCAGATCATGAAGTACACAAGTCACAACTCCTACCAGATGAAGATTCATCGACTGTTGTGCATTTTGCTAATACTTAACAATCTTCTACTCTTTACTATGTGCAGATTGACACAAAATATATACATTCTGATTTACTCCTATATTTCTGAATATGTGACGCTGAACACCTGGAGTGCTTAATTCGATAAAATTTTAATGGCATTGTAAAAGTTTCTTTCAATTTATATAAGCTATCTAAAGTTGTTTGTGGGATTTGGTTCTACACTTCTACTTCAACTGTTTTGAAACTTTGGTTTGCATTTGACAATGGAAAACACAGAACGAAATTGCATCAAGGGTTTAAGCTTCCCGTTCCCCGGTAGCTTTGCTCTACATTCAAAATTCACCCTCTCCAATGTTCGACTGACATACCGACAACAACAATAACTTAAGCTTTCCACTAAAGAAAACTTACGCGGCAAGGGCAGCAGGGTCCCATAGAGAAGGCACGTCTTGTTTCACTTGCTCCGATAGTGTTAACTGTGATCTCGCTAACTCAATGTTATACAGATTTATTAACCAACCATCAAAAGCAAGACATTTCGTGGGAGCTGCATCCTTCTGCCAGGAGCCGGTGTAGTTAAACATAGCATTAAACAAGCCGGACGGAATTTTCCCCGTTAAGGAAAGTTCCTTATTGTACTGCTCTGACATCTGCAATGCAACAAAACACATAAAATTTAGAGTAAACATAAAGCCTCATAACCGCTATCAACAAATCATTCCAAAGAAGCATTACAATCATATATCAAAAAGTCTAAAAGTAAAAGAATTAAACTTTTTAGTTCCTTGTTTGTACCCAGTAAAATTATTCAAATCTAGAACTATTCAGAACCAAAAGGGCTATCTTTTCCACCAAAAATCACAAGAATGCCACTGACTTGAGCACAGTTTCATTCACTTTAAAATCCTGAAATAGTAACAATTAACAAACCCCACCTCAATTCTTCAATTGATTTTACCAAAACCCAGAAACCACTTCCCGCCAAAAAAAAAATCACAAAAAAAAGTACCTGATTGAACGAAACGACGTCGGAGCGAAACTTGGTGCGCTCGCCCTTGTCGCACTTGATGGAGGTGGAGACGTTAGGCACGACGGCGCCGCCGGGCACGACGAGGTCCCGGGTCCGGGTCGGATCCAGTTCAATCAGTATGGGCTTACACGAATTCAGCCGGAGATCGTAGCAGAGGTCATAACCCGACCCGATTGCCGCGACGGCTTTCTGGGCCGCCGATTGCGGGTCGAGCTGGTACGCGCTGAGAGCCATGGGTGATCGGAGAGAGTCAGAGAGGTTGAGATGGATTAAGAAGGAGAAGGGGGCGAAGACCCATTTGGGGTTTCAACGATTCGAGATATGAAGACTGAAACAAAGTTGTATTCTTTTCTCAATTTTTTTTAGGGGGAAGAAAAAAAAAATCAAAGATTGAATTTTTAGGGCTTAAAGTATTGACTGGGAAAGTGACTTTTTTGGCCGGAAAGTTCAAAGTTTCAAAACCCAGCGATGTAATGGGAACGTGGACCTTTTGAGGGCGGCTGACGGCTTCGCCTCCTCGTTTCGCCACGTGGCACCGCGTTAACATTTTTGTTGACTTTTTTTTTGTTGTTGTTATTGTTTGATGGTTTTACTTTTACTTTTACTTTCCTGCCTTCCACTTTTGAAAGCTCCGTTTGGTTTAGGGTTTGGGTGGTCTATGAGGTTGTGTACTTGTTGGCGTGGCCGGGTGGGCAAGAGTCTGTAACTTCGAGTGTGACCTTATGAAATTGGTGGTGACAGCTTCTTGTTGTTATCAATAAGCTGAATCGTTTCATGTCTTGCAACAATAATAATTGAGTTTTGGATTTCGAATTGTTGGACTTTATACGTGTGAGTTATCGATTGTTATTTGATATCAATGAGACGAAAATCGAAACAATCATGAATTTAACCGGACGAGATTTATATATTTAATGACGAAATGAATACGTAAGTGGTGTCACAACTTGTGAGTTTAAGTTTAAGTCTTGAAAACAGAAAGTCAAACAAAAAAAGTAGTGAACCTATGTTTCTAGCATTTGGCCTTGGTTTACTAATTTTGTGACAAACTATGTAACAGATTATAATATTTTGTCAACTAATCCAACAAGTTAAACCCACTCACAACATTCTGTTGGAACCCAAAACAGAACCATAAGGTAGATTGTCAAGTTAATGTTTTGAGTCATGTCATTTACATAGTATGATTCATTTACATTTGAGACTGTAATTTCAAAACATATGCTTTTAAAAAAAAAAAAATTGGAGAGAGATACTCGGCCCATATGAGGCTTGTTCTCACACCCATTATTTATATTAAAATTAGACTGTAATTTCAAAGCATGTATTTATTGTTGATTAGATGTTTTCCAACTATGAAAAAAATATCAGCCAAAGTCACCAACACCCAATCCAAGGACAGAGTCAGGATTCCGAAATAGACTGGGCTAAATTTCGGTTGATAAAACTTCTAAAATATATAAATAAAAATATATTAGTGTTTGTACAAGAATCGAGATCTAACTCAATCATTAGAACAAGAGCTAATTTGATCATGGAGAGAAAAGAAATATGGCAATAAAATTGAGAATTAAGGATCAGAGGTTCCAGTCGTTTAGAACTAGATGGAGACTATTAATCGAGTTAACTAAAGAGTGCGGCTATTGAGACCTCCAGATTTGCTCAGTGTACCTCCACATGTTTTGACTTATTGGATTACAAATATAACCTCATACAAAATGACAATAATAGATAGTGAATTTCAAAAAATATATATATATCGTTATCATATTAGTATTTTTCTTTTTTTTTTCTTCAAGTTAACGATACAAAATGTGAGGAGTCTATAAACTCTAAACCTAAGTGCAACCGTTGCTCAATCGCAAAAAACTACTACACCAAATGAAAGAACCTCCATTAATAAAGACGCAATTGGCTTTCTTAGGGTTTTCTTCTAGGTCAAAGGTTTCTAGGTTTTTAACTTTTTTTTGGAACATTAATCTGAATAGGTCATCGCCATTCTACAAGAGAAAGAGCTTGCTTTAATTTTTCATCATATTTGCTTCATGTATACCTATTTTCTTACTTTTGTAGGTACTAACTTACTATACGTTCGGTCACAAACACCACTTTGCTGCTCTGCAATTGATTGTGAAAACAATTCATGATTTAAATTTTTTTAAATTGTTGTCATTGAAAAATTGTTCTTACAACTTGATCAAATAATATAGGTTAATGACATTCTATGAAAAAAAAAACACAAAAAAAAACCAAACAACAACAACAAGGAATTGAGGTTGCAAAAGAGGTTTTCATGAAAAAAGAAATTAAGCAATCGAGGTCTGAAATAGAAGTTTTCATGCAAAAAGAAAAAAAAATTAAAGTGGCAGGTCTAGAAAGTGAATAAAAGGTATAATGAGTAAATTATTGAAATATATATGAATAACAAATCTAAGGTTATTTTAGGAAGTTGAAAGAATGTCTAATGAGCAAATGCTTGTTTTTAAAAATAAAGAGGAGATGTAAAAAGACAAGGAGCTACGATGAGCAAATCTGGAGGTCTCAATAACCGCACTCTTAACTAAATAGGTTGATCCTTAGCTCTAGAGGATAAAAAATAAATAACCAGAAAAGAAAGAAAGAAATTTGGGGATTTTAATTCAATTATTTATTAAGATTTTGTTTATCATTCATGTTGGTGAAGTCTGATTTCATCAAATAATCTTTTTGATATCTATTTAGCATATTGATAAGATAAGAGGGACTCTCACTACCAGAAGATCGTTTGACAATTTGACAGGGCTAATTCTACATAATTATGTGAGGTTTTAAAAATTAAGCCTATTTGATTATACATAATAAAAAAAAGTCACCTAGGCTATAGCCCGGAGAGTGCTATACTAAGCTCCGTCCCTGAGTCCCAATCGTTCTACTAGCTCTTATAATATCAGATTACGACATTGCAACCATAGCTGTGAACTTGTAATAATCAAATCGTATGCATGATCATTCATAATGAATGATAATGTCAGCTGCAAACGAACCAAGTTTTGGATTACCTCTTTTTTATTGGTATCTCACACTATAAACACATTATCAACGTAAAAGAAACGAATGATCGATAAATTATGAAATATCTAATGAAGTTGAATATAGACGAAGAGTTAAATGACCAAAACCTCTTTCTAACATCTGAAATAGTAGTCAAAATATTTACCCAAAAAAAAAAAAAAAAAAAAAAATTAGTAGTCAAAATCTTCGTTTCACTCTTTCCTGCATAGTGTTGACTCTCACAGTGCAGCTTACGTTGATCAGGCAAATGAAGAACAAGATGTACATACAATATTGCCAAATAAAATGATAGATATGCACTTGTATATATGGTAGTCAAGTCCATACTTTTCCTCTTGTTTGTTTAGCGATACCAAACCTTTCATTTTCAATTTAGTAAATCTCTTCCTGCCGAAACTTAATTCTCCCCCAACAACCTCACATTATTCATTCATGATCGATAAGTAGAACTGCGCTCTACTCGTATCAGCAATCAATTTCCTTGGTAAGCAACTTCTTGACGAGTTTGGATGATACCAATTATAAGAACCCTCTAGCTCTAATTTTGACCAAGAACAAGAAGAACAGGTCCAAAGCATAATTTACACGTTGAAAAATTAAGTTGGATGGAATAGAGTCAACACGTAATAATATTGTCTCATTTAATTTAATTAGCCACCAACATATATATGTGTGCATGAAATAGACATATATTCAAGACTTGACTGCTCCACCAAACTTTACTCCCTCGGTCTCGCTTTCATACTCTATACTCTATAGTCGTAGTTCACACCTCACACCCTCAATTATTTGCCTGCATGGTCAGGGTTTAGCCCTTGTAATTACCCTTCTATCATTGGCCGGAGAAGAAAATTACTTTTTGTTGTCCTTTTTAACTAGAAATTGCACCTTATAAATCGAACGTATGCACCGACCAGTGTGGAAAGTAAATAATAAAGAAACCAAGAGGAGTCGTGGAATTTTCACGTCATAAATTACAATTTTTTTTAAAGTAAAAAATCATTTATATAAACAAAAACCAGAATAGCGAGGTTACAATGACCATAAGAATCACAATAATGTCATTACATTAGACATTTAACTCACTTATTGTGAGTTTAACAAATGATTAAACTATATGCAAAACAAGAAGATACAAGAGAAAACATAGAACCGGAGTCAAACGTATGCACTGACTAGTGTGGGAAGTGAACATGAAGAAATAATGAGGAGTGAAATCTTCACACCCTAAATTTATGTCCTGGACAATTTAAAGAGACATATGATATATATTTTGCCAATTTCCATAGGAAAAAGTGGGTTAGAGTGTGTGGATTATATATGAGAATATATAGATTTCACACCCTGAAATAAATCATACTCTTTCGCTAATATTTATACATGCGATAATATCTTTGTGATTTTGAATATGACTTGCATGAAACGAAAGATGGGTATGTTTGATGTTGTATATGGTAATTACTAATGCTTGAAACATAAACACAACCAAAATTTAGAGGGCGAGCCGGATCGATCGGTTCTTACTTACACCCAAAAGGAACGTTATGGCTGGTTACTTACTAAATACATTACATGAAATATTTGTTTGCACTAAAGTTATTTTCTTGAAAAGGATAAAATTTGACATAATTATCATTACTTTCAGCATGATACATTTTACATGTTTTCTTATGGTCCATTTGTCACCTTCATTATTCATTATCCTTGAACTTTAATCGTCTCATTTATTTTCTCATATCTAAAAAACGCATCACCTTTCGTTGATTAAATTGGCACGCCACAAACTTAAACAAGTAATCCAAGATTAACTATCATAAAATAAAGAGTGTGACAACGTACTTGTTAAAAGCATAAAATCAATATACAAACATATACATATATCGTATAGAACCCGACTTCGGTGATAGGGATTGACTACCTTAAGGTGACCACAACTAATAAACATGAGACACGTGTTCATTTTAAAAAATTTGGCTGCAATTTAATGACATAACATGAGAGTTTTGACTATTTAACATATTTATTTATGATTATTGTTGACATTTATCTATTTTTTATTTATATTTATCATTAACTAGTCACCCAAGTTATTTTCCGACTTGGACGATGAGAATGGTGTGAATGTCTTATACACATCACATCTACATTATTGCTTCCAAAAACATAAACCAAATATAATAACCGTAGCCCTTAAACTAGGTAGCACCACGTACATATGTCACAATGCACTATAATATTAAGCAAAAGATTGATGCCGATCGATGATGACTTTGACTGCTTCTTTGCCCTATCCCCCGCGATCTCATCTCATCCCCTCCACCAAATAATAATAACTTTAACGCGCTTAATACTAATAGTAGTTAATAATTACAACAAGCACCCAGTTTTTTCTGTATGTGCTGCAATGGTGGCTACACACTGACTTATCATCACCAGTAACAGCAGCATCAGTAGCAATCAAACTAGGTATTGCTGTCAACAGCTGAAAGGGGACACGTATGATTCATGCATATAATTCCCAGAATCAACTAGAGTAGATTAGCCTAATAGCTACAAAGCTTATCTCTCATTTTCAGAATTGGTGGCACGTAACAGCCCTGCCGCTGCGTTTTTATTCTTTGATTAATCGCATGGGACGTGTCAGGAGATATATGGGAGATCGATCGTATCTTGTTGCTGATATCGCCGCTGCTTCATATGAATAAACAAGTATCCACTAATACGCGCTTGACTTAAACATGTAGGGTTCATATATGTTTGTATGTAATAATGCAGAAGCAATTGATTAGGGTTGGCTAGGGTCTTGGCTCGTTTGAAACGTCTTGATTATTAATGGGATATAAAATTTATATTTTTTAAATTGTAATTCACATTCTTGTTTTTTAGTTGTAATTATTATTTGTATAAAAAGATAAAAATTAAATCATTAAAAACAAAATTTTAGTTACCATAAATAAAAAATAAAGTGTGGATTACAATTTAAATAATGTGGATTTCACTTCCTTTATCTTTTAACTTAGAGTTTAAAAGTATTACCTAGAACGTGAGTCGTTAGGGTACGAGTTATTCAGGGGAAGCACCTTTCCTTGTAACACTGGGTTAGCTCATGTGTGATAATAGTTTCGGATGATGTTTCTTGATCAAATTATGTAGCAATAAAAACGTGTCGTTAATTGTATCAAACCTGATGTTTTCATCTATGACAATCTAATGTATACTTTAAAATCTATTGTGTATAAGATACATTTTACACCTTTCTTTCTCTCAATATCAATGTTTTAAATTATAATCAATCTTAATCATACTGAAAATATTTGTGATGTACTTATTAGTTATCACCCATTTATTTAGAATTCAGAATTTTTATACTATAATTGTATAGCTGGTGGTGCTATTAACACGCCCATTTTTGTTATTAACACACCCCTTTTTCTATTAACACACCGTCGATATGGTGAAAACCAATCATCAATCAAATTCAAGTGGTAAGCTTGTAAATAAAAAAAAAAGTGGATATAAAAATAGATAAAGTGTGTTAATAGTAATAGCCTTCTATATCAAACAGGCTAGCTAAGTTTCTGTTATCACACGGTAATTATAGAGATTATTGTTAATCTGGCTGCTGATTTGGTGGATTGTATGTCAAACGGCCGAAGATCTATGATTTCTATGGCGGCAAGGAGGAGCTGTACAAATTGTGATCATAATTCGATAGTGGTTGGTGCAGATCCGGTGGTTGTTAGAGAAAACATAAAAAGCAAATAATTCATGTCCCTTTGTGATTGTGTTCTTTCTAGATATGAAGGATAAGGTGGACTGCATCTAATTTTGCCCTTGACAATGATTTTTTTTCAAACTCTAGTCTACGTGCTATCGCAACCAATATCGCTCCAAATCTTATGATATAAAAACGGAAAGCATAGCATTAGTGATATCATATAATTATTAACTCCAACATTGAATATTTGGTTTGGCAAACAACTGGACACCATGTCCTAATTAGTAGTTGGTCGATTCTAGTTCGGATTAATTCATTAACAACTCGCAATACAAATTTTATTTATTTCATTAATTCGATTTTTTCTTATTTCACTTGTACATCTTTTATTTATTTTCTCTTTATTAAGGTTATATTAGTTACCAAAAATGGTTTTAAAATCATAACAGTTGATTTTTTGGTCCACATAAAAGTTGTGGTTTGATCTTAAGTAATAGTATTTTTCAAGCCGTTATAAAATTTTGTCTGAAAATATAAGCAGTTTTGAAATGAATTCAACTCTAACCGATCAGCTAAAATACACTAAAATTTCATTGTGTGGTAAATGTATATGTTGGTATTTGGAATATATGCGACTTGTTGGAAATGATAAAAAAAAAGATTGAACGAATAAAAACGTTTTTTTTTTCTTTTTGAAAAATCAAAACATAATATCAAATCGAGTTTTAACGAATAATACTACTGAAATTCATAATTTGAATATTATAGAGCTAGCATGCCTGTTATTTATGGAAAGTCTGCATAACTACTAGTTCCTCCTCCATATTTCTAACTTTATATCCTCATAAATATGCAATCTAAATCCAAATCTATTTCATAAATACAAACCCTATAGCTTATACATGGTCAGATCATGGAACTAAATGCGACCACTCTCTGTATGGTTACCTCAAACTAATGCATGGCAACAATTTAAGAGGAGCAATAATCTAAAACACGATAGCATATCGTTTTTATGATTGTTACATTACACGTACATTCTGGGTCTACATTGAAAGCTATTGGATGCATTTCTTGTATCACATTCTCATATGGCTAGCATTAACAGCCGGATAGTCATTTATTTATTAGTCTTCTTTTAAATTACCACGAAACGTGTCAGAGAGGTTCCTAGAATTAATATGTAAATATGAAACAAAATTAAGAATTTTAGGCGGTCATACTACTAAATTGGTATATTTAGTATGACCATTTAATAACGTAAGTAATTATTTAAAACAATGTATCTCAAGTATTTCTTACTCGATTAGTTTAGTAGGCCAACGAGGGGATTCATGTAAGCAATTGGACAAAATCACACAGTATAAATTCCCTATGTTGTACATGTTGAAATATCACAATTACCTCCAAACCCACCCGTTTGCTAAAAGCTCGGTAGTAGGTAATGTAGCGAAATTTCTTCTACGCATCAAGATGCAAGTGAACTGAGAAACTAATATACAATATTTTGATTCAGTCATCCACGCCACACTATCATGCGTATATAATAATACTGTTAACAAAATTGAAACCCAAAAAAATAGTCATAAGTGTTTCCAATACATGAGGTGAGGATTCGAGGTCAAAGAAGAGATACTCTTATTATAAACACTTAATGTAGTCCACGCTGCATAATCGTTTCACCTGATGCATTCTTATTATTAATCGAATTAATGAATTAATTTATTTGACTATCTGACCTGATGTGTTTTCTAAAACTAAGTCTATCATGACAAGCGTCTAACGATTAATGTGTCGTATCATATTTGATTTGAAGCACTGGATTAATATATAATTATTTATAATAAAATGATTTAAAATAAAAGTAAAAGGGGAAAGAGAACGATTACTTGCTTTCCATGCATGTAATAATATCAAAACCGAAAGAGAGTAAAACCGCCATTACAAGTTTGCTAAATTTATCTTTGACCAGACTGAGCTAACTCAAGGGCTACAAAACAGTAAATCAGGAACGGCAATATGGCATATTTTCTTTTTTCCCAGATTAAAAATGTAATAATACAAACAGTGAATTTTCAGCGCGTGTCATTCACGTAATCCTAAACGGCCGGTGAACGTGGGAGTTGTCGGAGAAAAACAATACTGCTGTCATAAACTCCACCCACGTAAGTACGTAACTCCTTTCACGCGTAAGGAAACGCCACGTGTGGAGGATCAATTGGCGGTGGGCGAAATCCCCATTCTGTCCCATGCGAGCGGTTCAAAAGGAGCAAAACAAAAGCCAAAGGCTGCTCCCCCTTTAATCCAAAGTCACGCGGCGGGATAGTAGATGCGAGAGTGGTAAACACGCGCGGGGGAGGGAAGCGTGAGAGAGCTGTAACAGAGCACCGCACGCAATGAAGAGAGCGAGATTTGCAGCCGTTAGATGGTGATAAATAATGATGACAATGAAGGGGAGAGTGTGAGAGACGAGACAGACAACCCACATGCCACGTAATTCGGGAACTAAAATTTACTAAATTGCCCACCACTCACTCACACAACACAGCCGCCCCTAATTTCTTCCCAGTCAAATCCCTCGTTGACTGTGCCCCTCCCCATATCCTTCAATTTTCTCTCTCCTCAAATTGCTCTATATAACCACGCCCTTCCTCTTCCCCACTCCTCAAAACAACCATCACAACTTTCTCGTTTTCCTTCTCAGACATAAAACCACAGTCTTCTCTTTCCTTTAAACGCTGCCGTTTCATGGCGCCGAGAACTGAGAAATCCGCCGCCGTTTCGGCGAAGGGGAATAACAACGTCAAGGAGGTGCATTTCCGGGGAGTGAGGAAGAGGCCGTGGGGGAGATACGCCGCCGAGATCCGGGACCCGGGGAAGAAGAGCCGGGTCTGGCTAGGGACTTTCGACACGGCGGAGGAGGCGGCGAGAGCCTACGACGCCGCCGCCCGGGAGTTCCGCGGCGCCAAGGCCAAGACTAATTTTCCGATCCCGTCGGAGAATGTGAATCTCAGCCTCTTCAAGAAAAAGGTTAATGTTAACAACGGCGGGAATAGCAACAGCCGCAGCCCGAGCCAGAGCAGCACGGTGGAGTCGTCCAGCCGGGAGCCGGCTCTGATGGTTGAGTCCTCGCCGTTGGATCTGAACCTCGGTCACGGCGTCGCCGGATTCGGAGCTCCGATGAGGTTCCCCTTCCAGCACCCCCATCACCAGATTCCGCCGGTCGGAGCCGTCATCGGCGTTCCGACTGCGGCGGCGAATCACGTGCTTTACTTCGACTCGGTGTTCCGGGCAGGGATGGTGAAGAATCACCAGCAGTACCAGCAACAGCTGAGATTCGACCGGAATCTTATGCACCGTGATTTTCTCTCCGGCGGTGGCTTCACCGGCGGTTCACAGAGTGACTCGGACTCGTCCACGGTGGTTGATCTGAACCAGCACGATCTGCCTCGCGCCGGAGGAGGATTCGACCTCGACCTTAACCTGCCGCCTCCGGTGGAACTCGCCTGATTTTTGGTTTTAGGGAAGAAAAAAAAAAAGCAGCGGCGATCGCCTGAGGAAGAAGATGATATTAGGAAACCTTTTTCTTTTTTCTTTTTAAATTTCCGGTTTTTTATTTTCCAATTCCGAAAATAGAAAAACAAAAATACGTTGAGAGCGCCCCTAATTAAGAAACAAAAGCTCCATGTGAATACGTAGCTGAACCCCTTTTTTGCAGCAGATTTGAATCTTTTTGCTGTTCTAAATCAAAGACCTCTTTTTCGTTATTAATCTTCGTTTCAGTTGTAATCTCTCTCATTTCGGAAATAATTTTTTCCGTTCTCGGAAGTACTCCGTTATTATAATCTTTGAGCACATTCAATCTCAAGCTTTTTTCATTCTTCATATTTTGGTTATCCACAACTATCTCGGCAAGTATTACCCGGAATCTGAAAATCCGGTGTGTAATATGGCAACACGTGGGGATCTATGTTTGTACGGACAGTAACAAACTCGTCGGCAGCGAGTCAATCAAGTCCGAGTTCATTTTTTTGAAAAGTAAAAAACCACAGGGCAAATAATTAGGCGCGAGGACAGAGAGGCGCGTAGGGGATGAAGGAGCGGGTTTGTAGGTTTAAGACCGGAAGTGTTAATTCCTTGTTGACTGGCTAGCTCCTCGAGATTCGAGCAGGGAATTGCACGTGATATACGGCCGTCCGATATTCAATTATTTTTCTTTGCTTATTTAAAAAACAAAAAAAAACCTGCCTTTGCTTAGTAACGCGAAAAAGATGGGAACAAGACAATGGCGGGACCCGCGTGGAGGCGGGCGCTTGACAGAAGCGCGGCTGCCGCTTTTGTTTGGTCCACTGGCTACAAGAATATATTTTTGTCTTACCAATTTTTTAATTACCATTTTTTTTTCAAAATTTCAGCAAAAATCTTTTGTTTACTTTTTATTTTTAATTATTTGTATACTTTATATATAAGACGGTGCAATCTTAACAAAATTCTTATATGTGGTCTGTAATGTATTAAAATCATTTAATCTATGTTAGTGTTTTGGCCACGAACCTCAGCAGGGGTAGAGAGGTAACTTGTGCTACTAAAAAGTAAATTAGGGTTTGCAGGGCGTGCCACCGCGCGGACGCGGAACGAGAACGGTGCGCGTTCTTGACTTCTAATCAGGCGAAGTAGAGCTCCGGTGTCACCTCGCGGGCGAGGAATTACGATCAAACTATCTAGTCACATGTGAATCGATACTCACTGTTCGAAGCGAGCAGAGCAACAATTGGGAAAGAGAGGCGAGTCCAGACGGGCTCTGAGATCTAAGGCGAGGTGCACTTAGAACTTAGGGTTTCGAGGATGCTCGAAGATTTGCAGTTGTTTTGTATGATTGATTGTGTGTGTAGTGTGCTAAACCAGATTCTCGAACTCTCTTATATAGCGATCCGTAAGCAATTCGCAGAGACCTAATCACAAATCCATTCGGACTCAGCAATTAGAATTCCACCAGGAAACGACTAGCTCGCGAGCCGCGCGATCCATGCAACACGTGTCCAAAACAGACTTCGCCTAGGTCTCGCTCACCGCCCCGCATCATATCACTGTAGCGTCGTGCGCGAACTCTAGCACTAAGCGATCCTATCCCGCGGGTACTACAGTCCATTTCCAACTCTACCTCGCCATGCACTGTAGAAACCTTCAAGAACTAGAACAAAGGATCCCGCGAGGACATCGAATCCCGCGAGGTATCAGAATCTTTGCAAAACTCCAACTCGCGTGTTGCCAGACTTCGCCACCCTTCGTGGGCTTCGCATTAAAAAAGGGCCATAGGTATTGGCCTAAATGTTATCCAAAACCTACCTTGAGTCTTGGACCAAAAATACCCACTGGGCTCAAACAGTTAGATTATATCTAAATACATGCATTATACAAGTCGACAAGCTACTTATATACTTCAATCTCATATAGTCGTATGTATGTATATAATTAAGGTTTTGAACATATATATCATTCTTAATACACACATTTTTCTTTCTAATTATTTAACATGATATTTATATATTTATGTTTTATGAAAGAGTAATCGATTATAATGCCTGTTTATTTATTAAAAAAGATAATATATTATATAATGAAGATATAGATCGGAGTAAAGCAAGTTTTAGGTCGGGGAGTAGGATAGGGGTGCATGGACTTAGAGGAATGTGCAGGGATTTTTCTTCAAGCGTGTTCAACTCTAAGTAAGGTGCATGCATGCCAATGATATTTCGAATTCTCGAAATTATTATTTTTTATTTTACTTACGGTGGAATAAGCAACAAGATAATTAATAATTTAATAGCAATGGAAATTAATATCGGCGCAATGAAGCCGTGAGAAAGGGTGACGTGTCGGTGAGGGACAGACAGTTACGCCGGCGGGTCGGCTGTGTTCTTGTTAAATGCTGTTGGTGCGCGGGACCCAACGTCGGTCTGCGTAACTGCGCCACGTTTCGCGTCCAAAGTGAGTGAAAGACAAACCATAATATTTAACAAAAGAGAAAGATAAATATAAAAATATTAAAAAACCGTCATTATAACTAAATAAATAAATAAAGATGGGTGTGGGCGGCTGCTGGCTTCTTTTGTGTAAGGTGGACTTTGGTGCCTCCTGAGGTGACACCTCCCTCTCTCTCTCTCTCTCTCTCTCTCTCTCATTTCGGCGTAATTTAGCAGCCGCGGATTCTCTAGATGGTTTTTCGTTAGGATAATGGAGGTACGACGTCGTTTTTGGGTGGGGGGGGAGGTTTGTTAAAGCTGGACGGTGACGGTGAAAAGGAGGGCGTCACACGTGGGAAGGAAAGGTGACTACTCACTGCACATGCGAGTTGTCTTGGTGTGCACGAGTTGGAATCAACACGACACGTACCATGATAAATATAACTTTTGCACAAATATAATACCATGATAGCTTTGGTCTGGTGATATGTGATCATATTTTCCATTAGAGCAGTTATGGTTTTGAAACATATCTCTTATCAAAATTTAAACATTTTATATTTTAATTATATTTATAAAACAATACATATATTATAATAATGATGCATTGTGCTTTAGTGGTTGAGAGTGAGAGTTGTTTGGAAAAGATTTAAAATTCGAGTCTCACCTTCGCAACAGATTCTTAACATTTTGTATTATTTGTATATATATGATGTTATAAATATAAAATATGCATGTACCTACATAGATATGGATGTATTTTTGTATAAATACACATACATGGTTGGTACGGTATACAGATAGTATAAAAATCTCAATACCAAGTACCAACTATGTTACCAAGACCGATACGGTATACCGTACCAAGTAAGTTGGTTCTCAAGTCTTTGGTATACCAACTAGGTTGATACGGTTGGTACTCAGTTAGTTGGTTTTGACAGAGCCTAAATTGCCAGCCCTAGTCTTGTAGATTAGAAACTTACCTAAGATGCAGATTTCATTCCCAAATATTGAAAAAATGAAAAATATATATCTTCATACACCTAATTAGTAAGAATCATAAGATAAAACACAAATAACAACAAAATCGATCGATCATCATGCTAACTCAATATCGTGTATAAGTTTTGTACTTAACTCCGCTTACAGTTGAAACCATTAATGGATCATAATAATCTCTACAAGGTTCATGAGAAAAAAATCGGTCAATTGGTTCAATTATTTAATAGCAAGGCAAGTAGAACATAATACGTTTAGATCATTCAAAAGAAATCTGGAAATTATTTCAGTTTAATCAACTAAAACAACAACTAAATGGAAAACAAAATCTTGGAATAACCGGAAAAAGAAATACAAAACGACCTAATGGAATAACTTCCTCGAGTGTTATAACTATAGTCTATAAAACAAACGGAACTCCTCAGAAACCAGCACCACCACGGAGACGCAGAACAAGGTGCAGGTTGGACTCTTTCTGGATATTATAATCGGCCAAAGTACGACCATCCTCCAACTGCTTTCCGGCGAAGATCAACCTTTGCTGATCCGGCGGGATACCCTCCTTATCTTGAATCTTGGGTTTGACATTGTCAATGGTATCAGAGCTCTCTACCTCGAGGGTGATGGTCTTGCAAGTCAAAAGTCTTCACAAAAACCTGCATGCCACCACGAAGCCTGAGCACGAGGTGGAGAGTCGACTCCTTCTGGATATTGTAGTCTGCGAGGGTCCGGCCGTCCTCGAGCTGCTTTCCGGCAAAGATGAGCCTCTGTTGGTCTGGAGGGATGCCCTCCTTGTCCTGGATCTTGGCTTTGACGTTGTCGATGGTGTCGGAGCTCTCTACCTCGAGGGTGATGGTCTTGCCGGTAAAGGACGAGAAGTTCTACTTCTATTTGGAATACAATTACGAACTCTGTAAGTTTAGGGACTCCAAAGTTCTAGTCCTGGTAGGTTTCTAACAATACAGTAAATTGTAAAATCCTAAATGGTTTAGGACATTACAATAAAAGCTATGCAAGCAACATAGGCTCTGTCAGCATCTTGCAAAGTACATATATGCATGTAAGGAGCGAAGGGGCAAAAGTATTAGTTGCAAATTTTTGTTTAGTTGAGAGAATGGAGAATCTAAATTAGAGTGATCGATGATCTAAATATATATGATTTTATGGTTCTCAAGAAGACTTGTACTCCTCATCTATATCCAAGTACTGTTCCAAGATAGTGTTGCAACAATCCCACAGTTTCAACAAGGTTAAGACTGTCAAATTAACAAACTCATATCATACTATCAGGTAACTGTAGATCACACTCTGAATCCAGTCAACTACTATCTCCCACTGTCCACCCGCTATGCATCCCTGAGAACAGAACACAAGGAATTATGCAAAAGTCGATACGAGATGTATGGAAAAGTAAATGATTTGCCAAAATTAAAGCATCAAATCACAGGAATCAAGAGAATATCAGAACTGCAGTTTTTGTTTTTGTCACTCTTCTTAGACAAACTTCCTTAGAGATGAGCGTCTAAATGTCAAAACGACGGTGTCCTCAAATGGGAGAGTTAAAGTTTCATTGACCATGGGTGCAGAATAAATTCACTTTTCAGGAAGATAATGAATTCTCAAGGTCTGAACACATAGATCATAATAATCTGATGAAATATCAGAAAACGACAGGTGCACATATGAAGGTATTAAAAGTATCATACAGGATGCATTTTACTCTGCAAGAATGCAGTAAATACTTAAGGTCTAAAGACAAGTTGTCCCTCATTATATGAACAGAAAGGAGGGAGTAGAATATGCATCCCAACTCCTTATGATCCATCAATTGTCATATACAGCGATTTCATAGAAGAATGAAAAACCTGCTCAAGTGTTCATACTTCATAGCATGTGCCTAATTGTGTTAAATTTCCTTTTGTTTCTTTTTTATGAATGATTCTGAAAATCTATCTATGTCACCTATCTACATCGTAATATAAATCAAAATACTCCACAGATATTAACCTACTTTTGCTCTTTTGTTCATTATTTCTTCATAACCTACTATGGATATGATACTTTTGCTCTTTTGTTCATTATTTCTTAACAACAATGAAAAGAAATGCTTCAACAGATTCTGACTGATGTTACTCAGTAGAATGCTCACCTAAACATTCTGGTGAACTGAGACATAATCGCTACTTGGATGAAATCCCATAACAGATGTTAAGAGCATCAATTGTTTTCTCAAAGGACTGTGACAACTCAGCAACGGATGTTTTGCAAGCTGAAAATTGAAACCCCAGATATAGTAGTTAGAGTGATTTAGACAATAGTTTAAAACTTGCTGGAAAATCATACTGTTACATGCTGACAGTATATCTAAGTTAACTTGTTTGTCCTTTCTTTCCTTGAATGAACAGTATCCATTATCCTAATTACTGTAGTATTAATGGCTATGCACATTTGAACAGAAAGAGGACGTTTATCCTGTGTGTATCAAAAGAAAAGCATTATATAAAATGAAGCAGACATACGTGCATATCTACAGAGTCCAGGGGAATGTAAGTCATTTCCACACACACACAGGACCCTGCTATAACTTGTCAAAACCCTTTACAGATTGTATCTCAAGATTCAACAGAACATAGCATTTACATCAACAATCAACTTTTTCCAGCATAGTATGAGATCCAAGATGAGAGTTATGAAAAATCCCAAATGTATGCAGGTAAGAAAGGTATTAAGCTGAAGACATACCATGAGAAGCCGAGGCCTGTGCATCTGCCATGAACTCTGCATAAGAAGCCTGCAAAAGAAACAGAAGGTTACACATAAGAAATAGCAATACGATACACGACTAAAAGGATTACAGATTTGTATCAAAAAGAAAAAAGGATAACAGATTCAGGTCAAAGGATATACCATCATTGCTTCCCGACTTTCAGTAGTCCTTTGAGTCATCTTCTTGTATTCCTTGTCTGCTTCATCCAACATTTGCTGACATGCTTGAGTCTGGATCTGAAACACAGAAAGCCAACAAATAAATAGCTGACACAATGCCCTACTCTATTTCCCAATGCTCCTCTTCCCTGTACTAACAAGTCCTACGAATTTATCACAATATATTTACCTCTCCAAACATTATATTTCGTACTAATTACATCCAAAAAGAACACCAAATACTATGGAAATGAATAGGCCACGGTATGATAACAGGTGTTATTTTATCAAATCATGGTTGAGCTGAGAATTTGAGTTGTACTCATGCCAAACATGCTATGCTAGCTTTAACTGCAATAATTTCTCATTATTATGAAATAGTTTCAAGCATTTTCTCGGCTATCATAACCCTAACTCACTACTGTAAAGTCCATAATCAGATCTCAAATCCAGTAATAAACTGTCCTATAGCCGCTTATAATTGTAATAATTAGGCAAAAACTCAAATTTCCATTGGATTTTTCAGTAAGCAAAAACCAAACAATCAATCACAAAGCTCAAAGTTGCTGATAAGTACCAATTCCACACAAGTATTCAATTCGATTTCGATAAATAGAGTGATAGAGAGAGAGAGAGAGACCTTGAAGCGCTTGTGGAGTCGAGAATGAGCGGAATCGCAATCCTTGAGGATCTCGGTGTGTGAGCGATCGATGTGTTGCTTCAGATCCTGGAGGCGCGACGAGGCAAGGTTCTTCAGATCGGGAATCGAAGCCAGGCCGTTGGCGTCGGCGAGCGGCTTGGAGGCTGCTGGAGACGGAGATCCGAGGATGGAAGAAGCCCTAGCCGCGGTCATCTTCTTGGTGCGCTTGTTGCTGTTGTTGAGAAGCGTCGATTTGGGAGGAGAGTGGTTCGGAGAAGCTACTCGAGTAGCGCCGCAGCTGAACTCCGGCGAGTGCTTCGTCTTCCACCGCCTGACCCTTTCTTCATTTTTCTCTCTCTTCTAACTCTGAGCGTTTGAAAATTGAAATCTCTGAATTTTTTAGCAGATGCACTTGGCGCCTAAGACAGAGTCTTTTATAGGCAGTTTCTTATGCGTAGTTTTATAAATATTTTTACTTTTGGGAAACAGTCGAACAAGGGCATTTGGTCTAGTGGTATGATTCTCGCTTAGGGTGCGAGAGGTCCCGAGTTCAATTCTCGGAATGCCCCCTTTATTTTCAATTTTATCCTTTTTTTTTTTCCCTTTCATAACCACATTTTTCAACTGTGCAACCTGATCAAGGAACCGACTAGTTTCTGGCTTCTGCACTCCTTGAAAATTTGAAAAAACCTAGTGATCATCGCAGCTCAAGTCTATCTGCATTGACATCTTTTTTTTCCGTAACCAGAATTTTCCATGACTCAAAATGTCGAATACATCTCACCTGATCGAGCTGCCTCATCTATAGTACTAGGAGAACACTACAAATTGATTTCAAATGCGGAGGTAGCCACATGAGAAGATGTGAAATGCGGCCAGACGTTAGCGGTTTTAAAGCTTTCATTTACAACTTCCACATACATGTTGTGAGCTAACTGCTCTTTAGAAAGAACAAATAGGTATGGAGATAATGAAATTGCATATACAGTCGCTCTATATCTGATGGTTCTGATGAAAATCATAGTGAGGCATGTGGGAAGCAAGTTTAACCGATAATTTTTCAATGTACTATTAAATGATCGAATAATACTCCTATAGAGAAATAGTCAAACAAATTACTAATAAAATTATTAATCTCTACAAATATCTCAATTCTACAAAAATATAAGCTGGATGGTTAAAGATTCTTGGAGATTTAGTTTGATCCAAATAACAAGCCATTTTAGATCTTAATCTGACAAAAAATTTGACTTTCAAGCTGATAAGGAGAATATTAATGAAAATTGTAGTGTGCTCTTTTCAAGAATTACCACAACTATTACCTACATTTAAACTTTGTTAAGTATGAAACACATGCTTTTAATGCAATTGTTCCATTCTTAGAAGAAAAAAAAAAAAAGGTATGAAACACATCGCAAACAAAAGTTAGATCCAAATATACCACAGAAACCGAATTTACAATTTATTTGTTTTGTGGTAACTTCACAGTTCTCACTAGGCAATTAATGGTGATGATCTATATATCAATATCTAATGATACATTTAATCTATAATTGCCTTAAAAACAAAGATAATAAACAGTTGTTGCACAACATATTGTTATCTACAAAATATACTGTAACACAACATTATGAGAGCTTACTAATTTTTAAAGAGTTGGCACTCGATTGTTACCACCATGAAGATCTGGGAGATCAGAACTTATGGAGAACTTCATCCACCTCTTTCTCTCAACATCTTTGAGAAAGGGCTGCATAAAAAGGCCAATCACTATAGCTATAAGGCTCACAATCACAACCCTGGGTTGAGAAAGAACCAATACTACACCGATGAGCACTGTTGGTGGGATGCACAAAAGAACGGCTCCAACTGTTCCAACAGGAATCTTGAAAGGCCGAGATGCAGCTGGGTACTTCATTCGTAATCGTATAAATGCAATGAACTCCAAAATCATTCCAATACAGTACAAGAAGTTTTCTGCTGCTATAATCTCTTGAAAACTTAGCCAAGATAGCAAAATGACTCCAGAAGCTGAGAACATAATACCAATGACTGGAGTTCCATAACGAGACCGTTTACCAAAACACTTGGGCAACATCCCTCTTTCTGCCATCCCTAGAAGTTGAAAAGAGTCGCTATTCATTTCAGCCACAAACATCCCCATGTTTGACATGGCTGCAGCCGCTTGAATCCACCATCTCAACCAAACTCCCCCAACAATTTTTGCAATATCGGAGAAGTAGCCATCAGTCCACAACTCACGATTAAGTGGAACAGCGCCAGTACCAATTAAAAGAGGGAAGAGATATCCTACAACCACCAAAATCATAGCATAAAAGAGAGCTTTGGGGAGAGTCTTCTTTGGGGTATCCACCTCTCCAGTAAGTGTACTTATTGAATCCCAATAGTGCAAATTCCAAAAGAGAGTGTTCAAATACAAATTCCAGTCCACATTGTGTAGACTCACCACTAACCATCTTGAAGGCTCCAACTTAGGAATTGCTACAAGTCCCATAACCACAAAAGGAATGAGCGTGAAAATACCTAAGAGTATAGCAACCCATCCGACAATGGTTAAACCCCTATAGTTTAAGTAAGTGAAAATCATTGTCAAAGCTAACACTGCCGCGATTCTTGGAACTCCACCGCCTAAAGCGGGTATTGATGGCTTCAAGTAATCCAGAAACAGAACAGGGTACAAAGCATTATCAATGACTCCACTTAACCATTTCACCCATCCTTGTTGAAACCCCCAATATGGACCCAGGGCTGAAGAAACCCAAACCACATAACCCCCATTCACAGGGAACATGGTACCCATTTCTGCAGTAATCAAGGCCTCAGGAAGACTCCAAATTAGTGGAAACACCAAGAATCCGATCAGCGCTAGACATGGACCGGCAGCCTTGACACTGTCCTCAGCACCAAACGCACCGCCAGATACCTCATAAAAGATGATGAAGACAAGGGGCAGGACGGAGACTTTCTTGAAGTTACTTCCCCTAGGGAAATTTGGTTCAACAACTCCAACATGTTCGGGATCGATGCACTCTCCCATTTCAATGTTACCTTCCCTAGTTGTTGTGGTCCTTGGTTCCTGCATTCATCATCAAGTTTTCAACTTTATAAGCGTGTTTTTCTTTTTGTGTCGATCATAACAAGGCATTTGTATAGCATTTCAAAGCAAACCTATTCTTACAAATAAGCAAAAGTCCATATTTTTACGGTCTACCTTAACTATCATCAGGTTGATCAGCAAATACGGTTTTCAATTTAGAGAAATTCATCAACATCATAATAACAAATCGGGCATTCCCGATTCATGATTCACCAACAGAAATGTATACATAAATAGTGATTTTTCAGAAGAAAAAAAAACACACACTGAAAAATGAACTAAGAAACACAAAAAGTTTCAGCAATAGAGATGGATCTCTGGCAAAGGTAATAAATTTCAATGCGTCAATGAAACTATTAGTTAGCTAGGCCATACAAGTACAATTAATATCAGCTGGAGGGAAATTAGAAGATATGGATATGGACAAACCAGGAAGAGGTCACATCAACTCTAGTTTGATTCCTGTAATGCCTTCCATAACGGATAGATGAAGTTTGAAATTTACGTTCAGTGACTTAAAGGGAGAGGCGATGAGTTAGCAGTGCAAGTGAGCTTCAGCATGCGTTTGAAGCTGAGCTATTGCAAACTGCAAACCGCTAAAGCGTTTGAATCGTTTTAATTCTTGGAATTTCAATTCCACGTTTCTCAAAACAGACTTCTCCCTTATTAAATAAAAAAAGTACCCACTTTTCTAATACCAATGATATAAACTGTAGCTTATAGTCTCTGGAAAAGCCGTAATAATCTAGTTTTTAGAAACCAAAATCGTACAATTGGAAAATTCATTCATACTTCAATCTACCTTTTCCAGTACTTTTATCAAAATCACAAACAGCCTCCTCACAAGCACCATGAACTACTTAAATGGAAACCTCCTCCTCCTAACACTCTCAAGCTAAACTTTGATGGTTCAGTTTTGAATAATTCAAGGGATTCTAGTTTCATTTTTCGAGATAATCAAGGACAGGATAATCAAGGACAACCTGTCCTTGCTACAGCAAAACAAGTTGGTATTCCTGACGTTCTTGTTGCGGAAACATTGACACTTAGAGCAGGTTTAGTAGCTGCTTGGTATCATGGCTTCCATAATTTCCTTGTTGAAGGTGATTCTTAGGTGCTCATTGACAGCATTAACGAAAAGATCGCTTGCCCTTGGCGGATTTCTTCTATAGTTCACGACATCAAGAAACTGACACAATTACTCAACATCAGCTCCTTCAATCACATTAAAAGAGAACAAAACTTCCTGGCAGACTCGTTGGCAAAGATCGGACATATTCAACATACTCAAGCTTGGCACCATTCTCTTCCTCGCTCAGCTGGAAATGCTTTTTACTTTGACTCTCTTGGTGTAGGCTGTATTAGGGATTTTAAGATTCTCTTTGTACCTCTCGAAAAAAAAAATGATATAAAGAACTAGTTGAGGACTTCTTTATTTCACTGATTTTCAAACACATTTCTACATCTTGAATGTCTAATCTTTAGATATATTTATATGAATAGATCATCTCTACAAATATTTATCCAAATTGAAAATCGTAAGGCACTTAAAAATATGATTTACTAATTATAAACTTGAAAGTTTCGTGTTTGACAGATTGAAATCGTCCATGGATTTGATCTAGTTTGAGTCCTAAATAATTACCAATTTGGCTTAAAAGTGGTAATCATTAATTATAATATTTTTTACAAATCAATGTCTATGTGACCTCTCTTATCTAAATGAAACATTATCAAATTTTTCAAGAGGAAATCCCGGCCATTTGAAAAAAAGGATAGAAAGTCAAGTAAAACTAGATAGGGAAAATTTCGTTACAAAGTAAAATAGATGATATGGTGAAATACAGATGTGAAACACAAGTTAAACATTGTGCATATATATAAAAATAAAATTGTTGATTAAGGAGAATAAAAAGACGTAGACTAGATGTAGTTGTTGCAAAATCCAGTAAAAAGACTTTATCATATGAAACAAATTTCCAAAAACTGAAGCTTGCCAAATCAAACTGATGAATTAATCTTAGTGTGAGATTTTTCATGTGAGAATTTTTTTAAGACAGAAAGATGTTGCACTATTAGCCAATGAAAGGATGTCATATGACATGTGCTAAATAGTCATTCAATGTGCCAAATTTGGCTCTTAAGATAACGATAACAATTTACTCTTTAGCATTTTAGCTCATCAATTGAAGACGAGTTTGAGCTATACAGTGGCGGAATTGGAAACTTTTCTTTAGGGGCGACCGAAAAATATTTTTTATATTAAAAGGTTACTTATAAAATTCAAGATTAAAGTAAAACTGTTATTTTCCATTTTCAAACCTTAATAATATTCTACAAAATGTGTTATTAACTTTTGCTAACTTTATGTTTTGATTGCATGATATATTAAGGCGATTAATTAAGGTAATTATTACATGCATTTTCTTGTTTCAAGAAATAATCAGTGTAAAGATTTCAATTTAGAGGGGCCATGATCACAAATTTTCAAAATCATACAAGTCAACCAATAACGCCCCCCCCCCCCCCCGGGCCATAGCCTCTTTTGGCCCTAACTAAGCTCCGTCATTGGAGTTATAATCAATTAATCACACAAATTAGCACTTTCCATCGGGATTAATATTGATGAGGCCGCAGAAAAATCCCACAACAACTACGAGAACGACCTCAATGCTTTAAAAAATAAAAACATAATCCTCAAAGCTAGCATATCTCTAATAATTAACAATGAGCTATTAAGTTATGTATTGGAGCCATACCTGGACCTCATGCTGAGGAGTCTCTGTTAACCGTGATGTCTCAGAAGAAGGAGCTATGGAGTTTCCGTCACTAGCGCCGCCGTGTTGTTTTCTTCCATCTCGGAAACTATCCGATGAACATATCTGGACCTCATGCTGAAGAGTCTTTGTTGACCGTGATGTCTCAGAAGAAGGAGCTATGGAGTTTCCGTCACTAGCGCCGCCGTGATGTTTTCTTCCATCTCGGACACTATCCGATGAACCTTCCATGCTTGAGAGAGAGAGAGAGAGATTAATTTGCAGGCATATGAAAGAAGAGAGAAGGGAAGAAAATAAGGAAAGGGAAGGAAAGAATATGAAGATTTCATTTCATTGCCTTCTTCTTTTTCTAGGCCGGAAAAGCATCGATCGCATATAGTCTTTTAGCTGAAAGTGTTTAGCGCGCGCATGCTTCCTCCATAAGTGGCTGCTGATGAAGATTAATGAAGAACATGCATTTGGAAGTACTTTCTTTTTCTAGGCCATAAGTGGCTGCTGATGAAGATTGAAGAACATGCATTTGGAAGTACTTGATCGATCACCAACTCCACTTGTAGGGGAAGATGCTGAACCGACTCAACTGCAATACACTTCATGGCATAAAGGATAACTACATAGTATATTAAATAGGAGAATGAACGACAACAAAATTAAACGCACGCACGAGCGCGGCTCTTTTGCACTCGCATCAGGAAGGCTTAGTAGCATTTTAATTAACGAGGAGAATTTTTATCTAGGCTTAAGCCCATAAAGCCTACTACAGATCCGCCCCTTTTCTACTACATGTCTCCACATGATATGTATGTATCAACTTTCATTGCCTTCACACTTATCCTCTTTTTAGTGTTTTTCAACAAAATAAGCCCTTACCGTTCAAAAAGTAGTATATTAGTATAATACATACAATATATTCAGTGTAATACATACGATTACACGCTCATAGAGTCATATATATAGTGCACCAACAAAATGAAAAAGAAGATACTTGATTGTCTTCATCCCAAGGTAACACATCCATCACGAGTACCCATACAAAGCTTGTCACTTTAAAATAGCAATGGACGAATTAGCAGTATGGAACTTCAACGCCTTCTATAAGTTCTGTTAGTCTTATGGTGAATCATTTTGACCATGAATCCTTGACGTCACCGGAATTATTCATCTTCATCCGTATATCGAAGCTTGAGGAACCTGATCATATACTTGTGGATGATCAACGTTATTTCCACACTCCAAGCCTCCATTCATGTCCCTAGCTCTGGTACAACTTGCCATGCATGGAACCAAGATCTGATGAAATAGTTCATCACTCATATCAAACGAAAGAAAAGAAATTGGGAAGAAGCTTGAATTCCTTGGATTTTACGCAGAGAAACGTATACAATCGCTCATTTTAATTCCTTCTTCTCATAATCTCATGTCACTCCTAGACAAACAGTCTTTAAATGATTCAACTACTGAACGATGTCACACAGTAGAATACTTACCTATACTTCTGGTGAACTTATGAGATTGAGACATAATAGCTACTTGGATGAAATCGCATAACGGATGTTAATTAAGAGCATCAATTGCTTTCTCAAAGGACTGTGACAACTCAGCAATGGATGTTTTTGCAAGCTGAAAATTGAAACCCCAGATATAGTAGTGAGAGTGATTTAGACAATAGTTTATAACTTGCTAGCAAATCATACTTTTAAACACTGACAGTATTTACAAGTCAATTCGTTTTTTTATTTTATTTTTTCAAAAAAAAAAAAACAAGTCAATTCGTTTGTCCTTTCTTTCCTTGTATCAACAGTATCCTTAATTTATCCTAATCACTACAGTATTACTGGCTATGCACATTTGAACAGAAAGAGAAAGTTTATCCTGTGTGTATCAAAAGAAAAGCATCATATAAAATGAAGCAGACATATATGCATATCTACAGATCGAGTCGAGTGGAATGTAGGTCATACGGGACCCTGCTATAACTCGTCCAAACCCTTTACATGTTATGGATTGTGTCTCAAGATTTCAAGTGACAACACAACTGTTTGGGCCAGAATCATTCTTATGGGCTCGAGGGCGAGCGAGGCCCACAAACCGGTCCCTGCGGTTTAAATCTTATTTATTCTTTTTATTGTCATATATTGGGTCATATGGTCGGGGAATGAAATTGAGTTTGCTTGGGAATCTTGGAGATATGCTAGAGATCGCTGAGATTTGCTCCAGAGTGAAGAGACCTTCAAGTTTGCGTGCTTAAGGTGCAATGATGCAGAGAAGCAAAGCTAGTATGCACTGCTACTTCTTTCAACTTCTACGTTTTCTGATTTCAGTTAATGAGCTATATCATTTGACGTACCAGACTAAAGAAAAAAGATATAAATATTTACATGTCTTACAAACAAGCGGATGAAGATGAGCATCTTCATAAAACAAAATACAATATGAGTTTTATATATGAATTTAACCTAAAGTTAATCATGTATTTCCCTAACAGTGCCTTCCAATGGTCCACATAACAACAATAACTAGAAATCCAGACAAGCAAATGCAACACACGACCAAGCATAGAATGACAGAAAGCTCAAGAGCACAAATCTCTCATACTCGGGGAACCATTGCATATGGTAAAACGAAGACTCTAGGTTTCAGCTCAGAACTGTGATATATGAGAAGACTAACTAACAACAAATTGTGATAAACATTAGTTTGACACCTATATTGGAGAACAGTTTCATTCGATTAGTATATAGCTATGTTGCACGGACACTCCACACCCTTGGAGTGTCGGACACTCTGACACAGTAAAATATGTGTCCGACACCCCACGTGCCGTGTCCAAAAATGTTGACTTTTCGGACACGTCGTGGACACGTTGACCTCCTCCGACACGCCACGTCAGCAAGACTAAAAAAAAAAAAACTGAACTAACTGAGGCACGCTCGGATAGTTCTCTCACTTCTCTCACTTCTCTCATTCTCTTCTCTTCTCTCCTCAGTCTTCTCTGTGCCCTCTTCAGTCTTCACCGATTCGATTCCCAGACGAAGAAGACGCTCACCGTCCGCCACCGATTCTCATCGTTCGCCAGTCGCCAGTCCGCCACCCAGTCGATCTCTTCGTTGATCTGATCTCTTCTCTCTACCGTCCGCCGTTGCCACCATCACCAGTCCACCAGTCCGCCAGTCGCCATTCGCCAGTCCGCCGTTGCTAAGGTTAGTTCGTCTTCCTCCTTAATATGATAGTCTGCTAAATTGAGATGTGTTATTGCTGATTGAATGTGGTATTGCTGACTGAATTCAAAATGAGATGTGTAATGTGTTCAAGACTTGAGTTAAGGAGCTAGTTTGAGTTAAAGAGTTATTAAGTTTGATTTGAATTCAATATTGTTTCTGTTAAGTTTGAATTCAGTATAGGTATTGCGGACTGTTGCCTAATTATGGATTGATTCCTTGTTGCTCAAATTGCTTATTCTATATTCAATGAATCAATTGTATAAATAGGATGAGCTCAAGTGCTGTTTCAACCAAACCTAGTGTTGAGTCGAATGAGCCAGAAAAACTAACCGCGATTCTTTGGAAGTATGTCGCTAAAGAGCCGGTGATTGGTGTTGATGGGACAGTGAAAATAGGGGGAGGAAATGTTCCTTTTGTGTGCAATTTCTACAAAAAGAATTTTTTATGATTATGAAATAGACAAGGTAATGCTCAAGTATGTTATGTTTTAGGTGCTCATTTTAATGGTATTAGTTATGCACTTGACTTATTTCTTATGATTATGAAATACATTGAATTTAGAACTTTATTTGGTAATGTAATAAACTTATTTTATATTTTAGTATTTTTTATTTATTAAAAATGTATAAATATATAATTCTATTTGCCGTGTCCAAGCTGTGTAGGAAACTCAGTTTTTGAGTTTTGCCATGTCACCGTGTCCGTGCAACTTACGGAATCAAATCCATATATTCTTTGCAGCATCCATTGTAGATAAATTATATGCATTATGCCATTATCCTTTGATGATGAGATCTGCTATATCATACGACCAAATCCTATGATCAAAATATGAGATCACGTCCGAAAGCATGAAACGTACACGATCTGCTCAATGGTGAAGTCTACTATGCATATATATATTGTTGCTAGCAAAATACAATATACAATATCCAGCCTCCTTCGGTTTCTCAAATTCTCACCAAACTTGGTCAAATAATCAGCTTGATAACGTAAAAGAAATAAGTACTACTGCGTACTATGACGAAAAAGAAAGATATTTATGAAACTAGGTTGTCCATAATCCATTGTATAAAAGAAACACCGGTTAGATCAATCCATATTTAAAACTTGAATATCAGACCATTCATATATAGTGATATTTAAAATTTGAATATCAGATCATCCATATCTAGTGGTATTTAAAATTTTTATCTCATGAAAGTGTGTTGGCACTGCAACAAAATATAATACGTAGTAACTTACCATCACTCCTAAATGGTTGTATACTTATATTCTATTGAGTTAAGAATTTTGACAAATACAGATAATGAAGTAATTAGAAGTGATATAATTATGTTATGATTTATATTATGTAAAATTTTATAGTTAAACGTCGGATTACTGTCATATTTCTTAGAGTTTTCAAGTCCCGACTTATGTTTTACAAATTTTTACAGTTAAGTTCGGATCATCCTTGTATTTGTTTGAACTTTGAAGTTTTCAAGTACATATTATCGTTTCCTTTGTTATTGGCCTTACGAAAACAGCGACTAATTACAAGCGATATTACAGCGCCACGTGGTTTTGAAACCGGGATTTACCGGTTGGCAGTAAAAGGTTAGCTGAAAGTAGTGTCCGGGATTTGCTGAAGAAGCAAACCAGAGAGAGCTCAAAAATCTGGTGAGGGAGAAGAGCAGTGTAGTTGGGTTAAAAGCTGAAAATTATATGGGGAGGATTTACGTGGTGGAATTGGAAGGCAGAAGTTACAGATGCCGGTTCTGTGATGTCCCTCTTGCTCTCGCCGATGATGTGCTCTCTCGGGTACCTCTCTTTCTTCATAAAGTTTCAATCTTTATTGGTTTTTTTTCTCATAGAAGCTTGAATTGTATGAGTTTGATTGGGAGTATATGCATAATTGTTGGATTGAATGCAGGAAAGATTGAAACTTGGGTTGTTTTCCGTGTTCAGAAATGGGGTCTTTACTGTTTAGGTTAAATGGTTTTTGAGAAATTGGGTATTGAAAGGAGAAATTGACCGTAATTGAAGCAGTTTAGGGTGAAAGTGAAACCCTTTTGGTTGTTGTAATGGAGAGGGATATAGTGGAGGTAATTCTTTGGGTTCATGCATGGATATGTGTTATAGTCTTATAGGGCATTGTTATTCTGGGTTGGGAAATCTGGATTGAGGCTTTATTGGGTTGATAGCATTGTTGATATTAGAGGGACTGCAATGGATGTGCAAGCATAGGACAAATTGAATGTCTTTTGTATCATATGCATATACATAGATTTGACAATAGGATATCATGCTATTTCCCTCAGTGAGTTCTGAGTGAAATTTTGTTGATGTTAAGAGTAGATAAGTACTTGGTTGTTGAATTTGTGTCAATTAAGTAGTAAAGGAACCTTTCATAACTTCTTCAATCAAATGTTTAGGTTTTGCAAATCGTATGAGGGTTTCTTTAGTGTAAATGTGTAATCCGCTATCATGCTGTTTACTTTCAATATTTTGATTTGGAAGTGATGTCTATAGGCACTCTCATATTTTTTACTCTTTCATCTCTGTTACTTAATTTACGCATCCACATAGTATATCTAAAATACTTTTGTGTAATGATTTGACTTTAACTGGTTGCAATGTGTTTAGTCCTTCAACTGCCGTCAAGGGAGTGCATATCTGTTCAGCAATGTGTAAGTTCTTCGCTATTAATGAGTCTTCTAATGTCATTTCTGGTTTACATAAGCAGTTAATATTTGGTTTAATTTTTTGGCCATAAACACTCCCTCTCCAGATTTATTCAGCTCTGTTTTTTCATGTTTCATAGCATCATCACCCACAGTATGATAATCAGTTTAGTAAAAAAGTGTTACTGCTTCCTTTTCTAACCGTAAAATTACTTATTCTCAAAAACGATTATCTGTCCCTCTCTCTCTTTTGAAACGAAATTCCTTTTTCATTTAAGTGAAACCTGTGTTATAAGTAACATCTGAGGTCTGTTGATCTCAGTACTATGAAGGTTTAATGCTATCGCAGTATTTCTTCATGTCCAGAACTTAAGGATCTTCACAGTCTTATAGTATCTTCCATGGACCATCTGCTGAATTGTTTTTCTACTTTCCTGGTTGGCTTGTTCTCCTCATTACTGACCTGTTAAAAATGTAAATCCAGGGTGAATGTAATGCTTGGTCCTGAGGAAGAGAGGGTAATGATTTCTGGTTTGCATACTGTAGAAGATATTTTTTGTGTCTGCTGTGGACAGATTCTTGGCTGGAGATATGTATGCTTTCTTCTCTCTCTGCCTCATTTTTCCTGCTTTAGTTGTTGCGAAGCTATGTTACAGCAGGATATAGATTATTCCTAGTGAACAAAACATACAATCCAACATACACAAAGGAACATGTTTTCATTATTTATGGCCTCGCAGAAAGTTTATATTATATATGATCCTTTGAGGAATCTAATGAATACCTGCATTAGTACTGTTATTGTATCATTATTCTAGCAACCTTTAGTAATAGCCATCTTCCATTGAGTCAAACTGAATGAAGGAAGATGTAACAATCATGTTAATTAAATAAAAGACTAATGATCATATGTGGTCCTCTAGAACTTTCTCAGATTTTTATGGTGTTTCAAAGCCATCAATGAAAGTGTTATCTATACTTGTCCCAAACAAAACTGGTGTCTCCTATAAACTACTATAAACTTATATCTTAAAAGGATCCTACCAGTTGAACAACATGTTTATCCGTTTGAAAGGAATATCTGTCTAAATTCACTCCAAATGCATGCTCCATTTACCCACTGTCTATAATATTAGATCTTATCTCTGAAGTAAAGAACTATTGCTTGCAGAAAATTTGTTTGTTTTTTATTACTAAACTAAACACTACCGTTTGTAGACTCAAGGCTACCTTAAACACAACACAGTGGGTTGTGACTTAGAACTTATAAGGTTGCTCAATTGTATTAGGTAATTGCACATGACAAAAACCAAAAGTACAAGGAAGGAAAGTTTGTGCTAGAGAGGTACACTCTCACACTCTGTTAAAGCTCTTACTTTTGTATCTATCAGCAGTTTCAGATTGAACTGAAATGTGTTCTGTTTGCCAAACAGATGGAGGATAGAGGAGGATGTAGCGGAGGAATTCAGTCTGGACTCCCGCCCCGGTTCAAGTGATGCAGACTTTTGATCAAGTTCTGCTTTCACTTAATAAAATGCAACAAAGCTCTCGTGGTTTATAATAATCATGTATGCGATTTCATGAGATAGTAAAAGATGATTGAAGATGTCCAATCTATTTAAGGATTTCTGCAGTGTATATATATGTTGGATAATCTCTCTACCGGAAGTTTATATTATATATTTACTTGGAGCTGTCATGTGTTTACTCGTTCTTAGATTCACCAGGATGCTTTATAATAAAACAATGTGACCCATTAGCCTAATACAATTAAGGCTTCTAGTAGTCAGTTCCATGCTAGAGGGCGTGGTTGGTTGGTCTAGTGCGGCTATGGGCTTGTATTGTTCTACTCATATATTGTGAATTGTCCTTCGATTAATGTAAGTATTCTAGTTTGTGGTAATAAATAAGAAGTTCGGTTGATGAGATTTGAGACCGAATAAGAATCACCTGCATATCATATAACATCGTTTCTGAGGTCAAGTGATCCTTTGATGACTGTAATGAACTTTGGATAGTTGCTGTTACTTTGTTAATTTGTGTTGCAACCCTTGAACCAGTTATGTTTTTTGGAGTCAAAACAGAAACAAGGAAAGATATAACAATACAAAGCATGAGTGAAAACGATGTTGAAATCTGTATCGGGTAATTGCTCAAGAGGAAACCCAGAAGTACAAGGAAGGAAAGTTTGTGCCGGAGAGGTACGAACTGACACTATATATTAGAATTTTTGTATCTGCCACTTACAGTTCAGACTGACCTAAAATGGCATCCATGCATCATCCATCTCTGAAACAGAAGGAAGATAGAGGAGGATGCAGCGGAGGATTTGATCAGTCTCGACGCTTACCCCGTCTCAAGTTATGCAGAAGGTCCTTGATAAAGTTACTGCATTCATGAATTAAGTTAACAAAAGCAACGAAGCCTATGTTGTATACTGTGTAGGAGCCCTTTCAGTGAGGACCCTTAAGTTGAGGACTTAGTGAGGACTTTTCAGCTTATCTTACCTTTCGATCTTATATCCATATCTTGACCGTTCAGTTTATAGGTATTTATGAGTAGATCATTTCTCTAAATTTTCAGCTATATAGAAAATTGTTAATGTATTCATAAATATGATTTATCAATTATGAATTTGAACGGTTCATATTTGACATATTTGGTTCGTCCATTAATTTGATCTAGTTTGTTATCTTAATGAATACTAATTTGGTTAAAAATTTGTATAAATAATCTACTTATATTATATAAACCTAAAAACTAAATGAATAAGATGTCAAAATATGATCGAAAATTGAGTCATTTAAACTATAAATCGAAAAATTCTCGTCAAGTCCTCATTTTACTAGTCCTCACTAGAATGATTACTTATCGTGTAGTGAATTTCATTAGTAAAGGAAGATCGGACATTTCGAATCCAGTACTATATGCCAGAGATTCGTGACCGGATGAACGGAGAGATAAGTTTGCAGGAGAAGAAATGATGCCTCCACGATAGAAAAATGTAACAGGTGTTCATTTGGACTTCACCAAATGACCTGTTTAGCAGGCTAGCTAGCAGCAGTGTGATCATATTCATGTAAGCTTAGCTAGGGTTTTTCTTTTTCTTTCTTTATGTCTGCTGAGAGTGCTGCAGCCTGCAAGAGGGAGCTAGGGAGGGGGGAAGGTGATGTGATAATCAATTCGTTATAGACCTGACTGTACACGATGAAACACTAGTCTTTGAATCTTTGTGCTTAAAAAAGATGAAAATATCTCGTGATACCTGATTGGATGTTTTGGTGTTCTGACGTCTAAACAGTATTAAGTGAGTTCATTGTAGTTAATTGTCACATTACTCACTGTTGCCTAGAATGAGTAGAATCTAGTCCCTGCATCTTGGTTTGATTATAATTTTGGTTTTTCTGCGCATTAAAAAAAAGTTTTTATTTTTTTTATTTTTTATATTAAATAAATAATTAAATTTTACAACGAGTCACGATTTTTCATTTATAAAAAAGAGACTAATGACACTAAATTATATAATATTAGGTTAAAAACCTCTATTTTAATTGATGAAATACCCAATTTGTAAAATTAAAAAAAAAGTAATTTTTTTATGAGGTGTATTTTATTTTATTTTATTTTTTTATTTGTTATTATTATTATTTTTTTCAAAGGTGTGTTCGCGTATGATCCACAATTTCAATTACTTGCTATTTTGGTCTTGGGAGGTAGAGTGTTGACTGAGAAATTGAGGTCCCAACACCCCTGCAGAGAGTCAAGAGCACACAGCCATGAGGTGCCTCTGCTCTGCGCCGGCCTCTGATCCGCTCCACTCCACGCCACACAATTCCAAACCCTCCTATTTTCTATTTCTTCGCTCTTTTCCAATTTTCCGTTCATTTTTTGTTATAATTTATAGCACCAACTCTTTTAGATTAGGCACCAACTCTTCCTCTTTTAGAATTTATAATTTATAGCACCAACTCTTTTATAATTTATAATTTATAATATATATGTCATTGATTCATCATATATAATCTCTTGTGAAAAAGATAATGAAGAAAAATGACGAAACCCCCCAACCAAAACGGCGTCGTGGACTGCGGACAAGAACAGCGCCGGCGCCGTCACCAAAATGTTACGGTAGAAGACAAAAGCATGCATCGCTTCAAGTTAAAAAAACAACATTTTTTTTTGGTTTAAGATATATGGATTAACTAGTTATTTAATAAATAAAAATTAACTACGTGACGCTGGCGGGAAAACGACGGCCGTGGCGCCAACGTTTCTTGTGGGTTCCGACTGCCGACAGGTTCTCTCGGTGGCGGGACCCGCCGGCTTTCAGCGGAGGCCAGCCAGCGCGCTGCTGACACGTCGGCGGAGGCGGTGGGGCCCGGGTCATCGGGTACGCATATAATATTGGAAAGGAGGGAAATATTAAAGAGGATCGAGGGAGAGGTAAGGGCACGGAAAAGGAGGGAGGGGCCCCTACAGTGAGAAAGGAGGAGGGAGGGGTCAAATCGGTGGTTTGAATTCACGGCCAAGCTGTGGTGGCAGAGAGAGCGAGCGAGCAGTGGTGCTGACGATGATGACGACGGAATTTGGTGGGGTGTCTGATGAGTCTGACACTGACATAGTGTGTTTTAGTCGTCTATAGTATTCTACGTTTTAAAATTTATTTATATTTTGATTACATTATATATTATATATATTTCTGTTTAAAGTGTTAAATACCTGACCGTAACAAATCAAATCAAAAATAATAAAGTACTTATAATCCATTATAGATGCAATATTCGACAACTAAAATTATCTTATAATCCGTAATCTATACATCTATGGTAACATTCAAGTAGAACATCGTCGAGTTAGCATTGAATTTGACAGATTGAGCTCAATATAAGTTAGCTCAATAGTTTTAATAGTGTTGAAGAGAAAATATCCCACATCAGAAAAATAGATAAATAAAATACAACTTATAAGTGGATAAATCATATCTAATTGTACCGAAGCATTTTGTGATTAAAACCCAACACCTTAAAGGTGGTTAAGTTGGGACAATATCGGTACAATGTGATCAACGGGCCACGTTTGTTCCTGTTCTAGTAATAGAAATATCGAGAAAGTATCGATATTGATAAAATTTCAAGGAAAAAAGGTGAAAATTTATAGAGTATGTGTATAAAAATGTACATAAATTGAAACAAGTACATTGCTAACCGGGATGATTGAGGAGTTTCATGAGGTTTTGGGCAATTAAGGTTCGTTTCTCCTTGATTGCATTTAGATTTTTGTCCAAAATATTCAAAGTTCACCAAATTGATGAGAGATTTTCTCGAACTTTAAATATTTTATAATTTATCATGATATTTTTTGATATATTGAACATTTTGGACGATATATTTATAATTTGACTAAGATATTTTGTTAAGTTAAACAACAGAAAGACGAGTTTTATTTTTTTGTTTTTTCCCTCTTGGTCTCCTTTTGCAAGGGTTCATCAGGATAAAATTCTACATGAATCTAATTGTGTTCATGCATATGGTACACACTTTTCTTTCTTCAAATGATGTGGTGAGCAAGCAAAGAGAGAGGGTGGGTAGACATGACGAGATGTAGTATCATTAGAATGGGGCATTATGGTTGGTGGGTACCATTGCGAGAAAAATAGGAGAGAGACCTATTATGATATGATATATGTTTTCATGCGTCCAAAACCGCCGCCCTAAAAGGCCCCAAAAAAAGCCTACAGGAAAAAGGAAAACATTGACCAAACAAATAAGATTTATCTCCATTTTTATTTATACTATCCCCCGTCTCTATCTCATCCCCTTTCATCTCCCTTTTTCAATGCATATTAAAATTCCCACAGCATTATTTATTCTGGATGCTAGATTAGATTTTTATAATCAAATTGCAAATCTTTGAATGATTTTACAACCGAGCCAGCTGATACTGCATAGCTCTCAGGCTCTGAGCTACACACACCTTCATCATCATTGACGCATCAAGTTTTGGTATTCTTCCATCGTCCTTTTATTGATTTAAAATTTGGGTCCAATCTCACACAATATTTTAAGTATTTAAATTTTTTATTGTATTCTGAAAATGTTCTAGAAGAATTTTTTGCCTCATTTTCTTTTAAATTTATAGTAACAATGTCATTTGGTTAAAGTGTTTAACCGACAACTTTGAGATTATGTGTTCAAACCTCACAAACATACGTAATATATGAGTTACTAATAAAAATTTTAACAAAAAAAAAAAATCATTTGGTTAGAATACGTTCATCTATTATCTTAGTGATCGTTGGTGACTGCATATGCTCTTAATTTGTTAGAGATTCATTTTGAATTTGTTAACACAAGAATTTTCAAACTACGAATATATAATAAAATGTCTTGCGAAGCCCTAAACCTCCTAAAATAACTATCTCGACATGTTTTAACCCAACGATACACACAACAACTATGAGCTACTTATGGTAACAAGCTTTGCCACTTAATGTAATAACAAATTTCTTTAACCTAATGTCTTACCAACCCTAACCAGTAAAGCATCAAAATCTCTAGGGCTGGCCATGTTTTAACTTTGTCTCAACCCCTTTGGTTCGATATCAACAAGACGAAGAATATGAAGAATCACGTAACAAAGAAAAACGAACAAAGAAAAACACAAAGGTGTCACTCCCTCATTCACTGCTCACTAGGCGGCACCACCTTGACATGGATTGCTTATCAACTATCAAATAGCTGGGTGCGAAAGAGACAACAAATTCCCATTGCTTCATGGTAAACAGCCAAGACAGTGACACCCAAAACCGGCAGCCCACGTTAATCACGCCTCCATATTTCCCGTCCGGTCCAGTTCAGTCCGGTCTGAACCGTTCCACCGGCAAGCCACTCCGGTTCACTATTCAAGCGTGGGGGATTAGTCAACTAATTAACGAGTGCTGAGGAACAAGGACACGACTCCGTAGCCTAGTCATGTCGGGACAGAGATGAACATTTTGCATTGCGGAAATCACACGCGCTTCGACCCGAGAGTGGGTCGTTCGCCTGGAAAATGTTTGGGCTGCTCAACAGACACAGAGATAGCTTCATGGAAAACGGCAGACCTAGAAATTTAAACTCCGATTGTTTCATAAAACTGGAAATCCACATATACATAAACTAAGCTAAGCTAGCTCCTCTAACAATCTCGATCATTAAGTGTAACATTACACTGGAGTGACTACACCTTCTCTCTCAGTTTCAACTTCTTGATTCTTCGAACATCCAAAAACAAGATGAAGAGAAAAAGATAAAAATGAACACCACCGAAACGACGCCGTATGCCGAATGATACGAGAACTAAAACACCATGTCAGTTACAGAGCCACAACGGAGGAGGCTCGTTGAGATCAATGGGGAGGCCACGTCGGACGAACCCCAGATACGACGCCGTGCTGGACCCTTCCTGCACCAAGCTGCTGCCCACAACCGGAGCCCGAGGAGCCCTGGACACCACGAACGACGGCGCCGCCGCCGCGTTCTCGCTCTTCGCGACGTCTTTCAGGACGCCGGTGTGGAGGAACTCGACGAGACGGCCGGAGTGGGAGGCCCACTGGGCGGAGGAGACGTTGAGGTCGAGGGAGAGGTCTTCTCCTCCTCCTCCTCCTCTCGTCAGCGGCGCCGGGAAGTTGGTCTTGGCCTTGTTGCCGCGGAGTGACCTGGCGGCGCCGTCGTAGGCGAGAGCTGCCTCCTCCGGTGTGTCGAATGTACCGAGCCAGACACGTGTCTTCTTCCACGGGTCTCTGATCTCCGCCGCGTACCGCCCCCACGGCCTCTTCCTCACTCCTCGGTAATGAGGCTGGCCGGGAACTGAACCCGCCATTGAAACTTTCACAGAGAAAAAATAAAAATAAAAAAATTTGTGCGTGCGTTTGAGTCTTTGAGAGAAAGACGGAAGGGTCCCACAAGAGTGAGCTCCGGACACACCCGTAATCGTCGGCTGGGCAGTTTGTTATATATAAGTGTAAAAGCGCGGGTTCACCGTTGGATCGGGCCATGAGCGAGCGGACGGTTGCGGTTTCACGTGAGGTAATTGGGGAGCGGGAAACGAAAAGAGCCGCCGTCTGGAGTTAGACGTGTGGGTTTTTTTAATGAGGTGACGTAAGCCCTACCCGGCTCGTACGGCCCAGCGGCGCCTGCCAAAGTTAATTCGGGGTTTGAATTCCGGTGGGGCCGGGGGTGGATGAGGGAGGGCACGTGGAGGAGGGTGAGATGGTGTCATAGTAGGAGGAGACAGGAGAGAGGTGATGGGTTTTTGTGGGCTGCTACTCTTTTTCTTTGGTCTGGGTTTTCGGGTCAGGCAAATCAATCAATGGCGTGTTTGACTCGGTTGAGGTGTGACCACACCACAGGTAATAATTACACCCACACGGAGCTGAAGGGAGCTCTGGGTTTTCTGAACATGGAGATCACATCTGTACTGAGGGGTGGGTGGTCTTGGTCGTTGATATGAGCTAATATGCTCATCCTTGCGTAAGCATACTCACGGGAACCTGACAGAGATTTTATTTACTGCCCCAATTTTTCATATTGTTTTTACTTTTTAAACTCTTGTTATTACCAAGTTTGTTTTGACTAGATAGTAGTGTTACACTGTTACTGGCTTGGTAAACACTCAAAACATTGGCAAGGTAACTCGACTCGACTTGCCAACTCGACTCGACTTCACCTAGTCTGGTAACCCCTGTCTTGGATTCGGTTACATCAAATATACTGATATCTTAGAAATCGGTGAGCCTTACTATGTTGGTTAGCCTTGAAATGTTTAGTGTTTAGAGAGTAGTGTAGATAATTTAAAGAGCGGAGAATATTGAGCATCTTCGGTAGTTGTATTAAAAGTATTGATAAGTATATCAATTATTTGGATTTAATTATTGATTTTAAGTATTTGTTTCCAATAATGATTGCTATTTCAATTGTTAAATTAAAATTTTAAAACGTTGAAATGCAAAAATTGAAGGTTGAACAGATAAATTGTAATGTTGGAGAGTTTAACAATAACCAGATTCTCTTTCCTCAAATTGATACATTTATCAATTTAGTTTAGTAATGTTAGGATTTAACAATTTTTTAGATATTTTGTTGGAACTCTTATTCGTCTTAAAAGTTAGACAAATTTCAAATTTTTTTTATAAGGAACCAGATTTCTTCGAGTTGAAAGGGAGAAGAGCCAGCCAAAAGACGAAAAGGGCCAGGTCAATGGTGGTACTAATTTTGAGTGTGAAAGTGGGTGTGAAAGGTGAATCGACTCTGGAGGAAGAGTTGCAGAGATATAGTTGAATTACTTGAATATAACAGAGAGGGGTTGCAGTCTCTGAGCTAACTTCCATAAGCTCCCTCTGCAAGCTGCAGATACAGACACTTGTTCACGTGAAGGCCATCTCTATTTTGGGCGTCTGCATTTTCATGTCATGAAAGGTTCTGGTATTTTTGACCTATTTGGCTACCATTTTACTGGAGACCACTGGAGTATTTTACCACTAGCAAATGTAAATGTCAATTTCATTTTTCCCTAAGCGCCTTGGAACAAATGGGCCACATGTACCACATCTCAAATAAATGGTCTTGTCTCTATTACTTTGGTTTCGAATAACTATACCATATGAAAAATTAAGGCCACCAACTCCTTGATAGTCGCGAGTGGCAAGATAGATGTCCAGCAGCTGCTGTTAGAGCGCTGCTATTTGATACTGTTAGCTCAAATTGTCAGAGACTTTTCTTTATAATGTTTCAGTTTCGAATAAAAACAAAAACAAAAAAAAAACTAAACCATATGAAATGTTGGGAAGAAGCAACATTTCATTTTGATCTATATATGCACCACTTCCTCCGTGTGTAACAAACTTTACCAAAACTGAAAAGGAGAAAAAATTGGACCAATGTACTACATATGACACCCATGAGGGATCTGATCTTCTGTAAGTGTTTCTACTGGAACCTCTAGGTGTTACTTTAAATATCAAGGTTGCGAGAAACTGTACTGATGTAAGCATGCAAGTCCATCTACTCGAATGGCCAGTGATTCATGTCGTGGATCAACCGCAGTCCGGGCACCCAAGCAATAGCAGACTTTAACCAGATTAGGTATAAGGGTGAGTTGGAGGTTTGTTGGATCATGAAAGCAAAATCGGTCCATTTTCAGCTGCTGTTCGCGATTGGCCATGATGATTATGGTGCCTGGACAGCTGAATGTTCTGGGATAAATTGGTCCTCTTCTTTGCATATGGAGCTTCTCTTGCTGCAAACAACAGAGTAAATCATAAGCAACACTTGCAAGGTATACTATAATGCCAACGAACTGTTTTTCTATTGTACGGGTATTGAACAAAGTTCACTTTTCAGTTCCAATTAGCACTATCTTATGCAGTTACATATCCATTGATCAACCAATATCTTACTAAATATGCGCAGTTCACTTTTCAGTTCTTATTAGCAGTATCTTACCAGCCATTTGCTGTGTTCGCAGTATATTCTGCCTCCTTTTCCAACAGCAGACTGAACATGTAACAATAAGAAGAAAAACCCCCAAGACACCAAATGCAAGTCCTATTTTTGCTCCAGCGGTAAGGTGTGGCCCGCATGTTCGCAACCCAGGTATACCACAGAGGCCATGGTTGTCAGTGAAGCTGGAAGCAAATCCCAAGACAAGAATAAAAGCTCAGATTTGGTTATTCATATAAAAATATATAGTTATTTTCATGCCAATAATATTTTAGATCAACTAATACTGATTCCATACTTAAAGCTAGCTCTGTGCAGAAGCCTTCCTCCCAGAGCAGCTGGAACCCTTCCGGACAAAGAATTGCTATTAAGATATCTGCACCATAACAACAAGAAGTTAGTGTGTTCATACTATACATTTACATTATAAGTACTTTGGTTTAAAAAAAAGCATGCCAAAATATCCCACAGTCTTTGTAAGGAGGTCAACTGTCCGAGTGTTTCAGGGATTGATCCATTGAAGGAATTGTATGAGAGGTCCCTGCCAAATGAGTATGTGGTTTCAATTATTACAAGGATACATAAAGAGTAAGCAAATAGAAACTGAACTCTGTATGAAAATATTAAACATAGTACTTACAAAACTTCCAAACTTGGTATTGCTCCAAGTGAGGATGGAATGGCTCCATGTATATTATTTCCACTGAGATTTCTGTCATACACAACATAGTGAGAAACTGAGAATGCAATAACAAATCATAGTATTCTACCAATATGCACACTAAATGTCATGTAAGTATGTAACCAGGCCATACGCTGAACAAAATCATGAGCTCATAAGACAACAAATTCAACATTTTTAGATTTTATAATTCAATGAAAGTCTTGAAAGAGGAACTCACATGCTCTGTAAATGACGCAATTTTGAAATGTCATTCTGCAAAAATCCTTTTAAACCTTGGTTGTCAAGACCCCTGAACAAGCACAACAGTTACCATGAATGTTGACATTTGGAGTTCTCCGTAAGCAAAGATAATTACCTAACATTGAAAGCGGCACCATGGAAATGCCGTCACTCACACTCATACATGCATGTACTAATAAGCAAAAGTGGATTTTACAGTAACAACAAATTAAGCTGCAAATTTGGTGCTAGAACCCTGGTTTAGTGTAGGATAACAAACAAACAAGACAAAATTTACACCAAAAACAGTAGCAACTCAATTGATCAAACCCATTAAGACTAAAATCAAGGTACCTAGACTAGAAGGTCTTCACCCACACAAAGGTAAAAATTGCTAGTTCTCTCAAAATAACTCCTCTAGGGGTACAACTAATCTAATAAAAATTAACAGAGAGCTCTACAAGTGGTAAGATTTTAAAGTTGGGTCATTTAGAGTTAAGTTATGTGTAAAGTCTCACAAATTGCTTTATAAAAGATGCAAGCTCAGATAACTCAAACTGGGACAAATTCAACAAGTGTAAGAGGAAAATTCAGATATAAGATCAAACATGATGCACGAGCAAAGTTGAACCAAGAAAAAAGGCCAAAAATATCAAACACTCTATGACAAGTTATATTACTTTTAAGTGGCTCAAGTTATGCAAGCTCTGTAAAATTAAAGACTGGATAAATATTTGAAGTGAATTGGGGTTATCAGCTAATTTATATCACTTGAGATAATAAGAGTGGGGGCATGGTATGCCTCCCTATAGGATCAGCTAACACAATCAGAAAGGGAGCAATTAGTAAACCAGGATCCTGCAAGAAAGATTTGATTTCAATGGTCTTGGGCTACTACAAGACTTGAGGTGAGGGTCAAACATTACTGTGAAGAGGTCAGAGGATGCCAGGACACAACAAAAAAGTTCAGACTCTGATGCAGGATGGTAGAAGTTCTTTGATGTAGCGGTGAATCCTTTTAGCAAAAACGCAAATAGGTGACATGTTGGCAAATAATGACTTATGTGAACATAAGATTCCAAGGAGTGCCTCTGTTTATTCCTACTAACTAACCAAATAGGAGCAAGAGTGGCAGAAAAACCAAAGATATTATATATGCTTAAAGAGAAGGGATTTGACAATGTAGTTTCTCGAATTAAAAAAAACAAAGAGAGTAATAACTGAAGCACATAAGCAATTGAAATACTTGCAACAAGCAATTTCAGAAAGATAGAATCAGAGCTAAGATCAAATAAGATAGATACAGAGGCATGAGATACAAGATCATGAACATACAGTCCGTCAATGACCCATTTGCTGGTACTTTTATCAAACTGGCAATCAGCTCCACTCCATGGGTGTTGTTGGGGAACACAAGGATCACCATTCCACCCCAACCGTACAGGAAGCCCTAATGTAGTCTTCAATGTCTGTAAAGCCTTTACTGCATTTTTTTCACATTAAGAAACAATTAACTTCAAGCTATTTCTGTAGAGTTGCCTACCAATACATACATTTATATATTAATAACTGAAAAGGCATAAGTGATATGCAAATGATGTCTTTAACATAATATATGCTTTCTTTATTTTCTCATAGGTACCCATAGAAAAGAAGCTCCAGAAAACAATAAAATAAAATATAAATATAAAAGTAGATTGTAAAAGATATGAGAGAAGATCAAAGAGTGCATGCCTACCAGTTTTTCCTAGCATAATAGGGTTAAGGACTTGTTATGATAATAATTCAGAAAACGGTATACCCGAGAAAGAAGTGGCTTACATGAAAGATGTTCAAAATGCATATAAACTAAATTAGTGCAAGTAAACTATTCTTGCAAGACTCTTGGTGAAACAAACTTAAACATACAAAACCAATGAGGGGGAATATATACCTTCATCTGGTAAAGTTTTCGACTCGGCAACTATAATTTCAAAGATCTCAATCGCACAGATTATGGCATGATCTCTGTTTTTAGGTTTCAAGGTGATTGTCAAACTCCTCCCATTTACGGGAACAGTTGTATTAAGTACAAGAGCCGAATTACGGTCACCACTAAATTTGACAATATCCACCTCTTCAAATGCAATGTCACCATTTATAATAATGTCAAATACCCTTTGTCCTACACCATTGATACTTTCATCTATCTCGGCAAAGTGTAACCAGATCGAGTAGTTTCTGTTAGGATCAACGTCCATGGTATATTCTATATCGGGCTTACTGTCAGAACTCACGATTGCTCTCTCATAAAGCCCTGCAGGATAAAAGTTTGGTGGTTTTGAAACTTGCTTAATGCTGGCTTCAATGGATATTGATTTATCACCACCACCAAAGGTAGTAATGGGTTTCCAAAACCTATCACCGCCCCACGGATCCCCACCATAGTCAGCACCAAACTTTGGCCTTCCATCACCACAACTCAACCTTAACACTGTTCTAAGAATAATTCCTTGGCCAGAGTGTTGGCTGAACTGGTATGCTTTATCATCAATTTGAAGAATTTCAAGGGCAAGGATTGCTGGGTCACCATGACCAGTGCTATGAAAGCAGATGGAAACAGAGCCATCAGTAAGAAACACTTGCGCTTCAGCAAAAACTTGATCATCCACATTGCTCCAACCCGATTTTAACGAAGTAATAAGAGTACCCTCGACAGAAATATCAAACAAAGGTTCAAGATCATCGCTTTTCAATTGAACCGATCCAAAGAATACCCTCACAGAGTAGTGTCCTTTAGGAACTCTATTGATAATATAACAATTTTCAGGCCCTTCAGAAAGAGGAAAATATCTAAGTGTATCAAGATGAGGACTGACATAACTGGGGAGGGAAGCATTAGCAGGGATTCCCCCTGTATATCCAAAATCCCTATACCACAGTGTGTTGGTTGGTGCTGTATGGACATCATGACGTGCTCCACAGTTTATGCGCATAGCATAAGGCGCTGTACTCGAAACACCATCGGACAAGTTAAAAGCAAAACACCAACCAATCAAGAACAGGAAGATAAAGCAAAAGATCAAGTAATACACACTAATCTTATACACATTTGCTATCTTCATCGCGGTAATCAAACAACAAACATGTAGCAAATACCCAAACTATGCTTAATTCTCAGAATGAGCATCCTAACTAAGTAAAATTTCTTACTCCCAGGTACAGAATCAGGTATTCATTTTTCGCATATCTTCCGTGTTAATTATCCATTAAACTACTTTTAATCCTCTGATTTACACTCTCCTCTGCTCCTAATTTGGAAAACTGAAAATGCAGATTCCTTTCCTTATCCTAAACAAACAAATCTTTCTTTGCCAAAACAACACCATATCGTATCATTCAAACTAAATTAGTAAAATTCATTCCATTTCTATAAATTTTCACCGCACAAGATCTTCAAAACGAACGCTAAAAATCACAGTAAGAACTCAATTATCAACCTAAATTCATCTCAATGCTACTGAAACTACGCATCCAAAAAGTCAAGAGCAGTGAAAATCAAAGTATCCGAAAGCCGTTGAACAACTCACCAGGCTTGGCCGAAGCCGAAGAGAAAACGAAGCAGCAGAAGATGAGAAGCCACTGAAGACGAAGAAGAAGAAGAAGAAGATGAAGACGAATCGACCTCACCATTGCTTAAGGTGTACTGCACCGCACTGTAAGTAGTACTACTCACGCGGCATTAGCTTTTCTTCTTTCTCCACTACACTATATCCCATTCTCCTTCTTCTCCACTCTCAGCTTTTTCGCTTTGCTTTTCCTCTCTGTGAGAGTTTTAGTAGAGAGAGGGAGAGAGAGAGAGAGCTTGGACGTGTGTGCCACTAGACGCTAAAAATTACAGCGAGAGTCGTATTTACTGGTCTTTTTGCTGACGTGTGATGACGTGGTGATGTTACTGTGTGGCTCACAACCATGGAGCTTCATGGAGGTTCACCGTCCGATGGGTCTGTTCGCATTCTTTATTGGCGCGATGGTGGTGTGGGGCCCACTGGAGAATGTAGGAAGGGGCTGAAACGGCGTCGTTGAGTGCGGTACGCTAGCTACAGCTATGAAGCACGTGAGCACGGTAACGTGGTGGGGAGTGGGGGGGATGGAATCACGGAGTATTAAAAACCAAGTGGTTTTTGGATTTACGTTGATGTCGTTTTTAGCTTCAATTAGTGATTTGGTGGGTGTGTTAATCAGTGGTTTATTGTCGTTTAACGACGGAGATTGATCGGACGGCTGAGGATGGTCGTGGGTTTTAGTGCAGACTTCTGGAAATGTTGACTTTAATGAGCGTGGACTCTCCTTTGCAGCATGAATCGGTGCGCGATCATCGGAGGGTGGCTTTTGTGAGCCTTAAGCATCATTAAGTCCAATGTAATACCCGACCCGACCCAACTAACAAGTTAATGGGTCATAAAAATTCATTAATGGGGAGCGGTTTGTTAGGTAATTCATTAATTTAATAGTAGGATATGGACGTCTACTATTCTACATTGCATGGACCAGTTTAAAAGTAGCTGATACGGTGGAGGCTGCTGGTGATTCAACCATGGTTACTCAAATTAAATTTAGTTTAGCCCACGTAAATTAGTTTGCATTCGTAGAGTATTAATAATTTTCTGCGGATCTTAGTTTATTTGTAAAATCGTTGCTTAATCGTTACAAAGTGGGTGTACTTAGGATTTCATAGTTTATGCTTTAACTAGTATGAGACTTACAATTCTGCAAGACAATGTTTTCTGACGACCTCTAGGGGTGTGTCGTCTTTGTACTGTTTGCTCTGATTTAAATGGACCTTTTGATAAAAAAAAAGAGAGTTGCTGCTACGTTATGTGAACATGGAGTCCATAAATTGAATCCTTAGTATAGGGTTTCATGACTCTAGAGTCATTTTGTATTTTATTACGAGAAAAAAAAATAGTTCGTCACATACGAGACTAATAGTGTTTTATATAAAATGTAATGAAATGATTTAGGTACATGATAAAACGTTAATTTTGTACTTGAGTTTAGATGATAATTTAAAATAAAGTATAGGCTAATCAAATTTTAAGAAACATGATATACATTGATGTTGGGCTCGTGTCTAGTTCATTCCTGGTCTCTATCATCTTTTTAGTCACTTACAAAGTTCTAACAAGATTCATGACAAGTTCTATTCCAATCATAACATGACAATTCCTAAACAAATTTAATCAAATTTTAATCCATTATTATTATTATTCCTAACCGTTCCTATTGAGCATGTACGATTAAAAGCAAAATTAGAAGTTTGGGACTGGGGAGAGAGCATAATGCATTTGCTTCTTCCCTTCTTTTAAGGCTTACAATGAATTGGGCTCTGTGTAATGTATAATAAAGCCCAATATAAATATACTAAGGCCTGGCCCCAAGTGCACAATTGTGCGCCATGGTTATGGTCTTGGTCTTGGTCTTGGTCATACAACTTGTCAGTTTGATTAGATCCAAGTCAGTCTTCAAATAAAAAACAAAGTCAATGCAGAAGAATAAGCAAGTCTTTCTATTATACCAAGTAAACGTTTGGGGAAGAATCACATATTGGAGCTAGCTACATTTCAGAAGTCCTTATGCATCACTAAGTATTCCAAAAATTTTAAATACCATATCACACTTATAAACTCATAAGCATTCTTCTTCAAAAAACTCAACAAATAAACAGTTGAGTGTATTTTTTTTCTCTAACGTCATACAAATACTTCTAACTTTATGTTGAGACGGAAAAATGTCACGACTATAATATAGAAGTTCAATTTTAATAATTTCAAAGTTACTAATACAAACTTATTAACTTCTGCATGATAAACATTCATCAAAACCTAGATTTTATTTCCAAACACAATATCGGTACTTGCCAAAAATTTCAAACTAATCATACCCAAGTAACTCAACAATGCCCATAGACTTAGGCAGTTAATAGTATTTGCTCTTGTCCAAAAAATAAAAATTAGAGTGATTGCATTTGTACTGTATAATAATCCAGGTATAAATACAAGTGAAATACAAATAAATTAAAGGTATTTACGTACAGCTTGTATTCGTAAAAAAGTGGCCAAAACGGAGAAAGACACGAAGGAGTGGCCAACGGAGATCACTGAAGAAAACCAGAGCTCACTTCTCAGCCCTCAGCCACCGTCCTCTCAATCCCAGCTGCCCGTTCGCCGCCGCCAATAATGTCTGACTCCGACGACGACCAATCTCCGGCGCTTGCGCAACTCTCCGACGAAGACGAAGACCCCGAAGAAGTCGAGCAAGTTGACCAGGAACTCGAGGAACAGAGGGATGAAGTTGACATGGATATATCAAATTCGCCGATTCAAGTTCATCATAGAGGTTGTTACTCTGTTACTGACCTTCAATTGAATTTTAATTTTGGAAATCCGGTACTGTTTTTGATTGAGATTACGGTTCAATTTAGCGTAGGCGTTTGTGGATTAGGTGAAATTGGAAATTGCTTAGGAGAGGTAGGTAGTTAAGGTTTAGAGCAATTGGAAATGGATGAACTGTGTGTAGTGTGTGACATGTACTTGGAGGAGTTTCATATGAGGAATCGATATTCAGATGAAATAAAATAGGTAATGTAGGTTTTCGAGCTTCGAGTTTTCGGTTTGATTGTTTCGGCTTTGCAATTGGCAGAGTATTCTACTTGATTAGATATCTCTGCGAGAATGACATAGGTGGTTGTATCAAATATTCAGCTCATGGTTAACTTGATTGACTATGTCTGTCATGGACATTTTGCTGTGAAAGATGACTGCTTTTTCGGCATTTCTTGATTGGATTTTTTTTCTTCTGTCTAGATGAGAGACGAGAAGATATTAAGTATGAGGGACTTGGCGGGCAATGGGGACCAGGCTCTTCTACTTGGGGGAAAGCTGAAGCAAGGCCACCATCTAACATACTTGATATGGCAGAGAGTACGAGTAATTTCAATTTTGCGGGTACTTCAAATGCGGCATTGCGCTTGAAGCCTCAGAAAACTTTTGCTGGTGCTAGAAATGATGCTAGGATTCTTTCAGGAAAGAAAACCTCTACACACCATACCGAATCACAAGATCATGTCAAGAATGGTATCAATTCAAAAGATGAGATGCAACAAGTGGTTCAGTCCACGAACGATGGAAAGCAAATGGAATCGAGGTAAGATTATATCTCAGCCAAATATACTTTTTTTTTTAATTTTTTTTTATCATAAATCCAAAGGCAGTGCTTTTGAGTTTACTTATCATATAGGAAAATTGCTGGCATAACGTCAACAGTATATTTCTTTTGGTGACCAGATGTTTACTTTTTTCATCAAACTGATACCAAATCCTACTAACCTTTTAGGTTTTCCAGATCAGCTGCTTCTGAGAGAGGGACACATATAATGTCTCCTGAGACTAATGATCCAAACAAACGCCCAGCAATTGTCTGCGACTTTTATGCAAAAGGTTGGTGCATTAGAGGTACTTCATGTAGGTTCATCCATACAAAAGATAGTCCAAACAATAGTCATCCACAACCTGAGGGAGATGCTGCTGCTGCAAGTTGCAGTAAAGAAGTGAAGGTTGATGAAGGTATAATTGTTTTTTTTTGGGGATTGATTTCAAATAAGTACGCTCCCATCATTATACTATAGAAAACTTTATTCCCTAACAGGTCTAAGAGTCATTCCTGAGAGATCAAGATTGCCTGGTTTTCATGACCCACTGGCTTCTTCCAGTGGATATAGTTTTCCACTTCCCTCGCATCTAGGAGTCCCCGGACACCATCAGCTTCAATCAGTTCAATATGAGGAGCCAAATGTGGGTGATTCTGCTGATGTGCAGAAATTACACTTGCACAAAGATGATCTAGTATTTCTCACCTCCTATAAGGATGTAGGGAAGGATGATCAGATACGAAATCGTCCTACTGATAAATACAATAATTCCCCTAATAAAAAAGGTAATTTTATGTTTACGAACATTTTTATGATTGAGCATGTATTTTCTATTTCTTTCCTTTTTCAAATGGATCTATTGTGTAATCAGGCAGGTACTCTACAGGAAACACCTCTTCTCATTCAAGCAGTATGGAAGATCTAGCTGGAGTTTGGAGACAGCGTGTGCACGGTGATCATACTTCACCTCTTGTGAGCCATTCCTTGAATACAGGTTCAAATACTCTTATAGCTACTGGATTGTTCCCAAGTAGCCGTATTTCAAATTGGACCGGATTTTCATTGCCCGCAAGTTATTCCAATTTAGATGCACATCCTGTGGGTTCTAGAAAGCTCTTAGACAGCAATAGGGATTATCATGCTTATACTAGACCATCAGCCTTTCTGAAAAGTTCTGAACTGAATACCGTTTCACAGCACTCTGCTGAACTTAAAACAAAAATTTCTTCAAACAATTGGGAGCCATCTGTACCTTTCCGACCATCTTGTATTCTTCCCTCTGCTTTTCTATCATTTTCAGCACAGCAGTATGACCCTCTTCGTAGTAGAATTGAGTTACCGAAGTTAGCAAACAACTCCTTTGAAGCTTCTTTCTACTCTGAAGGGGCAACTGCTGGGAAAAGGCTGCATCAGAAGGTACTTCCAGAAACTGTCGGTGGGACTCGGCCCCCAGCTTGCGATGCTGATACAAACTCTATGTCTTCTCATAATACATATCAGGAGAAGGTATTAGATAACAGCTGCTACACACGTGACCCTACTTCACCTGTAACTGAAACAGAGACAGTGGGGATTTCTGTTGTCTACCAAAATGGAACCTTGACTAAAGACGAGAATCCAATGGGCCACTCTCAAGTCAAAGGTAGTACAAATCCAAACAAAATCAGTATCTGTGGTGATTCTAGACATCAAAGTGATGGTTCTTCTAGTCACCAAAGGGACATAAAAGTAGATAAATTTAGAGAAAATAATGAAGTGGAAGGTGAACATTTAACAGATGGGGATGTACAACAAGAGTCAAAAGAAATGAAGCAATTCCGGGGTGCTCTTATAGAATTAGTGAAAGAGTTGTTAAAACCAAAATGGCGTGAAGGTAGTCTCAGCAAGGATGCACACAACAAGATAGTTAAGAAAGCCGTAGACAAGATTCTTAGTGCTTTTCAGCCCCAACAAATTCCACCTACTCTAGAAGCAGTTACACAATACCTGTCTGCTTGCCGTCCAAAAATATCAAAGCTTGTTGAGGTTAGGAATTTTTCTCTTTATATGCGTGAGAATGTTAGGACGCAGTTATGCAGGTCCTATGTTACCGATGTAATTATTTTCTGGAATCTGACAATTACTTCTTTCATTTGCAGGGATATATTGAGAGATATGGCAAGTCCTGAGATGTTAGGCCAAGTGCGTTTTCTTTTGCACAGTTTCATACTCATTTTACTAACTGGAGGTGATGGACAGTTTGTTAAAGATCCCATATTTTTTTCTTTTTGTTTAAACATATGTAGAATTGAGTTATTGTGGAAAGTTAGTTTTCTTAGATGTATTGCTGATAGATTAGCTCTGTTACTATTCATATCATCGATCCTGTGGTTAAATGTAGTTCTGACTAGTTGTGTGGTGTAACCAAAGTTATGTATTGTTTCTTTTTTATGCAAGGAAGATACACTTAGGAATTCGATTTCGGTTTATGCATGAGTGCTGGGTTTAGTTTATTGAGACCAGTCTTGTTATTTCATTGCTTTTATTCTTCAGTGCCGTGGGTGACAAGGTTAGAGAATGTTTTGGTGTGGGTGAATTTGATAAACTGCTAGGGGGCTTCATCATATTTTGAGATAATTGTAGTATGCATGAGAGTTTTCACTTCAGCTTTCCATAGGATAGCACAGATGCGACTGATCAGTTTTTGACAATTACGGTATAATTTGCATTTACTGTTTCGAATTTCCTTTTATTATAATAAGAAACAAAAAAAATAAGAAACAGAAAAGAGTGGTAACAAAAAAGAAAAACTTTGTGTTTCTGATTTTGACTTGGTGTATTTTCAAGTTCACTTCCGAATTTTCGTTTAAGGTCATACAATCTATAATTGGGGGTTTTCAGATTCTTCATACAGTAATATGTTTCATTAATCATCATTTGGATGTAGTTGTGAATTGAGTTACACACTCATTTTTCTAAGACATGCTGCCAATTCATAATTCTGGTAATTTTACTCCTGCTTGTTGTAAACTGTTTCGGAAGTTTATTGTTTGCTTACAACACTTTGGGTTGCAGAATTATTTGCTTTACAGGTTGAGCTTGTGATGTAACGGTTTTCAGTAATGTAAATAGAAATTAACTTAGCAATGTTCTTCACAAGCCTTTTTTCTTCTTTCTCTAGCAAGACTTTGTCTTGTGTAGATGAATGACTCCTCGCTTGAGTTCTGCACAACTTTTTAGTAAGGTTGACTTGATCTATATACTATTTTTGATTACTCCTTTTCAAATAATGTAGTACATATTTCTATTTTTGTCTGTAGCTAGTAATATTGCAGTGCTAACATCATATGGACTTGCTTTTACTTTGGTTCCTTGCACCACTATTTTTAGCAATTCATCTACATTATGTTGGTGCTTTTGGTGACAGAAGTTAGTTCTGAGCTTTGTAAATACATAAGGGATTGTTGTTGAGGTATGATATATAGATTGATAGTTGCTAGTAAATTATGATCAATTAATAGCAGCTGTTTTCCATCTTCATGTTCTCTATAACTAGTTTTATAGGACTTTGTGTAAGCTTTGTGATCAATGTCAAAGTTTCCCTGATGGCCTTAGTTTCAAATCAGTTTACTCGCATATTTCAAAGAATATAGGGTAAAGGAACTGCTCAGCTTCAGGACATTAGAGGTCAACATTGAGAAGCCACCATCCTCTAAGATGTTGGACTAGTATAGGAGGTCTGCTATCAATTTCAGGTGATGCTGTGTGTGCTTAATTTACTTTTGAGTTTTAGTTCATTTGATGGGGTTGGTTCCAAGTAGATGGGACTTGAGCCTGATACTTGTTTAAGATCAAGATGCAGTTGTGTGACAACTTGTGAAAAGAACAGAAATCCATGTCAATGTTGGTAATTGAAGTGCCTCAGGTTGTATTGAGGCCTCACTTTCAACTTCCAAAATGTTACTTATTCGTCTCAACAAATAGAAATAGACTTTTGATTTTGCCAAAATATAAAGAATTGAAAAGGAAAAGGATCCTCATGTCAATATAGCTTCCCCTTTGCTTGGTATTCTATTTGCTCTCCGGGCTGGCTTAACAGCTTGGGTTTCCTTGCAAGGGAAGAAAAATGACTTGAATAATTTCTGGCCAAACCATGAGCTTTGCACAGCATGCTCCTTGTCTTGGTTAGTATGCTCTGGATATGGTTTTGCAGATGCTTGGGTGCCACTGGTACTGGTTGCTCTTACTGAAGCTTTCCTGCGTTGCTGCTTGCTGACAGTATGCTGTGTTGGTTGAAGTTTGATCGGTTGTGGTACAATCTGACCGTTTGAGATTAACAGGTCAGCTGGGGAATGCTTGATTGGATCACAAACAAAGGACTCTTCTACAGTGCTAAACTCAAACTCTGTGCTTTGTTTGTGAATTCGATTGGCTTTGTTACATTGAAGTGACTTGGCTTGCTGGTCCTGAATGCACACAAGGCCAGCAAATGAAAAGGAATCAGTTGAACTCTTATCAGCTGCAACATCTATAGAAATCTTGTTTTGACGGGATGCCATTGTTTTGATGGTGCATTCTGGTTTCAAGCTTCCAGGTCTTTATATACCGAGCTCTGAACTGGGGGTGAGTATGGATAATTGGATATAGTTATTTGCTTTGTCTTTGCTTGTTTGTCTGCTTTGAATTTCTTTGTTGCCGTGTTTTAGTCTTTGATCACCGTTCTGATTCCCTTGCTTTGGAGGTATAGGCAGTTTGATTATAACGAAATCAGATAATGGAGAATATTACAGATAATCAGAAGTTATTCAATGTCTAATGCCAGGCCAGCTGTATTTTTAAAATGCTGAGACATAGTAGTACTATGATTCCTAGTTTCGAAATTTAAAAACAGATTCTGAGATAGAATATAAACAGCCATGTCTTGGTCATAGCAGGCAACTCATCTTTATATGATATTTATATTGTTGGGGATGATACCAAAGAATTGCCTGGACTTAAATTGTAAAAAACTTGGGATGACTTGGATGGATTGTTGGGTGAGTACTTAGTAGTGTACCTTATGGTTCTGGTGTTGCCGAATGCTGCCGCCTGCTGAATATGTTGTTTGTTCACAAAGTTTGAAATGGATTCCAGATTCTATGGAAATTTGTCTGATGCTTTTGAGCTCATTATGTATTTTATTGCTTGGTCACAAAACTTAGCTTTTGGTAGCTGATCCTAACGAGGCTGACCTGTTAAATCATACTAGCTGAAAGTGAATTGATTATGACATTGGTGATTGAGTTGTGCTCGAGCACTAAACAAGTTAAGTAATCTCCCTATCTCTGTTACAAGCTTGTATTCTTTGGTTGTGTACTAACCAATGTCACTGTCATATTGATCCGGCTTAAGATGTTACTGATGCTTATGGGCGGTGAAGGTGGATATTCCAAAGGTAAGGTTGTTATACAATACCGAAGAGTATACATTCTATGCCTAAACTCCCAATTTTTTTTTTTAATTTTTTGGTGACGAGAAAAACCATTGTGGTTCTTTCCTCCCATCATGTATGGTGTCCTAATATTGGTGTTATTCACCTGGAAAAATTCGAACCAAGAACGTTTGAACTAGCTGTGTTCTTGACTGGAGAGAATGAATCAACTACGGATTTTGAGAAACAAATACTATCCAACAAAGAAAATGAGGGAGAAATGTCCATCTGCTAAAATTGTTGGCGTGACCGCAACAGAGAGTCCACGGCCCACTGAGAACCTTGACGGGCGAAGGCGCACTGCAATATCAGGGGTGGGGCCCATCTCAATGCATGCAATGCCTAAGGCCCATATTTCTTTTTGATCCCACGGCCCAGTTCACTTACCACGACTACTATATGTTAGTTTTGTTTTTATTTCTTATAGGTTAGCTCACTTAGCTGGAAGGTCAGTCTCACGTTTATTATAGGAATAATAAAGTTTTGTATCGGGAAAAACTCAATATACATGAAGCCCGAGCTACATAACTAGGTTCTAAAAATCGGTCTGGGCGGCCGCCTAGACGCTCGACGATGGCTGCCCGTCTCGATTTCAAGCAAATCGTGTGGTCTGGGCGGCTGTCCGATTTTCGATTGATTACTCGGGCTGGGCGGCGATTACTCAGGCTAGGCGGCGATTACTCGGGTTGGGCGGGTGGGCGGGTTGGCGGGACGAGATTCTCTCAACTGGAAATCGTCTTCGATATTGTCCACGTCCATGAGAGATAGGAACCTTTGGAGCCTGAGTTGAAGACGATAGAGAAGAAGATGAAGGGAACAGAATAAGGAGACGTGGGTTTTTAGTTCTTTATGATAATTGAGATGAGGTTATCTATTACATTAGGCTTAATCTAATTGGGTCTGGAAAGATATTGACTTTACTGATGGGTATTCTTTTAATAGCTTTTACACAAATTAATCCAATAATTGTTATCCGTTTTTCTAAGGACAAGGTTTAGGATATAGTTTATTAGGTGATTAAAAATTATTTAATATTATATTAAATGATTATTTAAGTAAATAATTGCTTGTTATAATAATTATATGCATTATTTATATAATTATCTATTATTAAAAATAAAATATTTATACAAAAATATAAATCCGATTAATCCCCGATTAATCTTTTGGGCGCTATCCGCCCGACTAACGCCTAACATTTTTTAAAACCTTGTACCTAAGAAAGCCTATAACATCATGAATCAATATCATGCAAAATCGTTTAAAGAAAACGTCTGATTCCAACTCTGTCCATAGGAGTTGAATTCAGAATCCGGAGAATCTGAATTTAATTCTTTCTTTTATTATTTTCGTTCATTCTAAACGATGTTAAAAAAATTTAGGACATGAGACTTAATATCTAGAGCAGTGTCACACTTATACCAAAGTAGGGAACCAACGTGTCACTATTAATCACATGTCTCCCATCATTCTGGGCCCTTCTTGCTCTACGGAATAGGACAAGTATTCATATAGTAAGGGTACACTTGTGAACCAAGCCTCGTCTCACTAAATTTCTCTATGAATTATCTTTACATAGCGGGACCCCAGTTTACCAAGTCTTCATCCTTATCCATGTTTTCCTCCTTTTTCCACTCTCCAAATTATCCTACAACCAGTCGTAGAATTAGGAATTACCACCCTGAGGTTGAAACTAAAGACACTTGGAAGTAGCAGAACGGTGAAGAACCCCATTATCAAATCAGTAACTTTCTAATAGTAAACCCCAAGATATTTTTAGCTACCAAGCTCTCTTATATATACAACCATCCAGGAAAGACCCAGAACACACTAAAAAGGAAGAGATCGAGAAAGAAAGAAAGAGTTCAGAGCAAAGATGGTTCTGCTAGACAAGCTTTGGGATGACATAGTAGCTGGACCTCAGCCTGAACGTGGTCTCGGCATGCTCAGGAAGGTCCCTCAGCCCTTGAACCTCAAAGGTTAGTGTGTGCTTCATATTCTTAAAGTCGATCGTTGATTTGCTTTGTGGCTGGGTTTTGATGATTAATTATATCTGATGCGTGGTGGTGTAGATGAGGGAGAGTCGAGCAAGATCACGATGCCGACGACGCCAACGACGCCGACGACGCCGGTGACCCCAACAACGCCGATATCGGCGCGCAAGGACAACGTATGGAGGAGTGTGTTCCACCCAGGTAGCAACCTGTCTAGCAAGACGATGGGAAACCAGGTGTTTGATAGCCCACAGCCAAACTCTCCCACTGTCTATGACTGGTACGTATCACGGTCGATCACTTCCATAGTTCCATCCATGCAAACTAACATGTAGATCTATGCACTAGTTTATGGTTGAAGATCTTGATCGATCTGGTGTTCAACGCCTTTGATCTGGCTGTTGGGTTCAGATGTGTACCATATTTTGATCCAACGTTGTAGGTTTTGGCTTACTGATCGGATTTCTTATTTGATCATTACAGGATGTACAGTGGAGAGACGAGGAGCAAGCATCATCGTTAAGGTGACAAGCTAGCGACAAGTGATGAGGATCTATCGAGGGTTGCATGTAAATAGTGTCGTTTTTCATTTCAGTGTATGCCACGTTGTTGGTTTCGGTGGAGTTTTGTGAATAGGGTTCGTCGTTTTTCATTTCCAACTATCTAAACAGGCTTTGGTTTTGTGTTAAAGCACTTAAGCTCAGTGCCTAATGAAGAGTATGTTGTTGTAGTTGAGCTAGCTACTACACTACTTTTACCTTGCCATATATGATATATGGTTGATTGGTCTTGTGTAAAAGCCAGATTTACCGTGGTTTAGGGTGATAATCTGCTCTAGTAACTTCGTTATTCAATAAAATAATGTCTTTTTGTATCATTCCATGTTCATTTGAGTAGTTTACTAACGATCTGATTAGTAAGTGGGTTTAAGTTAACCTTATCTATTGCAATTATTATCATGTTAAGACAAAGTAGCTGATCCAAAGGGGATCCATATCAGGACCCGCATTTGAATGGATAAGGTTCGATTCGCAACCCACGTGGCAGTTGGTGAGTGGGACCACACTGTGAAAGAGACGATTACATTATTCTAATCATAATCAATAATGGGTTGGGAACTTGGACTTTTAAAACTATGCATAATTGAGAGCGAATTTTACGTATCAAAATACAAAATACACTTGTAGCATCGTTTAAGTCATCTAGTTAGAGGTGCAAAGTTAGAATGAGGATGGGAAACTCTCAATTTTTTCCTATAGTTTTTTCATTTTTGATCCGTTTAGATTAAGCGCTCATAATTTCTTCGATCTCGGATTTTCACGTCCCGTGTTTATAACACTTACACTAGTTTTTTGAGTTTGTAATGTTGTTGACGGCGTTTTCATATATACATAATCACGTGAATAGGATCAAACAAAATGTTAAGCTTGCATATTAGATGTTCGGTTCATTTACACCTCACTGCACTATTGACTGCAGTGTGTACAAGAATTTTCGAGCATAATAATATAGGGCAATTATAGCTGAAACTTGAAATGAAGTGCCAAAGTCTTATTGATGATGTAACTAATCTATACTGGATTGAGATATGATTAGTTTTTTAATATCCGTAATTTGTGAATTTTGATTATACACATTTAATCTATGCGACGTGAATAGGTAACATTGGATGATGCCATGAGAGATTTTGTAGAGCCTTGGGTGCAAAGTGCCAAAAAGGGATAGTCAAACAAGGCAGCCATAAGATTAAATAGATTAATTTCACAACTGACCCGGGTACTTATAACCTATAACACAATTAACAGTTGTAATAAGCTTAGAAGATGTCTGCTTCTAAGTTGCCCGTTCTAAGAGTACTTGGGGAGCTCCAAAGACTGACCTGATGGCTCTCCATTGCCTAATGCTTGCTATATATATATCTAGTCAAAAATTAAAATAGATTTGCTACCAGAAACTTGTCTTCAGCCACGGTTTAAGTTCCACTTCTTCTGATATGCCAAAAGCTGCAGAATGACACACATTAAGGGATCATCAACCTAGGTTGAATGTAGTTGTGTGAATATACATATACATGTGAGTGTGTGGGCGCGAATTGGAAAAAGGGATTACTGATGAATTGGAAAAAGGGAGGTAAAGTGAAGAACATGATCATAAAGACAAGTATCAGATCTAGAAGTTATGAAAACCTGAAGTCCAAACCTCCTAAAGTGAAGATAAAGGTGCTCACCAGATGGCCACGAGTGAGATGACGCGCTTGAACTTCTGCCAATGATTCATCGTCTCTTAACAGAAGAAGTGTGTTATTGCTTGAATCTAAAACACCAGAAGTAGAAACCAGAGCATCTGTAGGGTCTGATGGGCTAACTTTGGCTTGTACTTCCTTTATTAAGTATATTTCCACTTCATCAGGTTGCAGTGCAGTTTGCTCAGCAACATACTGTAAGATATTAGAGGCTTAGCAGAATTAAAAACGGTATCAATTGAAAACACAGTTAGTGAAAGATTGGTGGTGTTACCTGACATAGTTGTCCAACTGACAGGGTGGGCCTGCAGCAAAGATACCGCCTCTGCAAACTAGGTATTCTTTGTTCATCAAAAGAAACCAGTAGGAGGTGGATATCCAACTGATATTTTGAAGACAAAAAAAAAAAAAAAAAACCTATGTGAAATCATTGATCCAATTGTCTATTAAGATGCAGAATGCCGCATAATTTTTGAAAAACACACTCATATATAGTTTGTGTCAGAAGAATGGCCTCATAACCTGAGCAGTTTGTGTCAAAAACTTAAAATATCTATTTAAAAAATAAAATTAGTCTTTGGTAATATAGAATATGGGATTTCAGACAGTCAATTCCGTCTGCCATTTTCAGATGTCAAAAGGAAACTCATAGTAGACTGTTGCAGCCTAAACTCAAACTTACCCCTTTATCATTAGCTTCCAAGTTGCGGAGATAATCCACCAACTTAGAAATGCGGCTCCTGGCATTCTTACCATTGGCACCACTAGAACTTCCATATCTTGTATGACTACGCAAGCCACCTTTACCCCATGCAAGCCTTTCTGGACTGCCAACAAACCCCACAGATGAACCCATAACTTCTCTATTTACCTCATAATCATTTTCATAATCACCATCTGCATTCGCAGTTGCTGGTGAACGCTGATAATATCGAGCTCCTGTCCATCTTTTGGGTCTTTTTGGTCTTGGTTCTGTGCGCTCATCAGAAGATGAATCTTTCCCTCCATCATTACCATTTGCCTCCTCATTATCATCAGATCCTTGAATTTCAACAGCATTTTTATTATTCCTTCTCCGCCTCAAATTTTTGTAGTTACCTTGGGATTTCCTCATAAATGCAGCGGCAGTGGCTTTTGCTGTAGTTCGCTTCCTACCAAGTGCTTCGGATTGTCGTCGAAATGTCTGGGCAATGGAAGCTTGGATCTGTTTAAATAAAATTTTGATCAAGGCCCTAAAGCAACAAAATGGAAACAGAAAGAAGTGTATATGCAGATTTGGTGAACCCTAATACCTGAATGAGGAAGAAGTATAACACTAGAATACCTTTTAAAAAAGGCAACAGACAAAAATATAATGAATTTCAATGTCATCAGTTTCACAAGAAATATAGAACAGCTTCTTTTATCTTTTTTTTTTTTTTTTAAAAAAAAAGAAGGTTTATTTGGCAGTAAGAATCGCAAAACATTGCAAGCATAGCAAACACTTGAAATCTTTCACCTGCTTATTGCGAGCCTTCTCTTCTTCATGAAAAGCTAATTCCTACATAAGATGTTAAACAGTCAGTGCTGCCATTTTAAATGTAGCTTAGAAACAAAATGTACAGCCCAGATGTAGTAGATCAACATCATAGTACCTCTTCCTCATACTTGTCAATATCTGGATATATAGCTGCAATTAAGGCATCATACTTTGGGTCATCTCTCAAAGAGCGACGACTCGCACAATGTGTGCGGCATGCAGGGCATTCATTGTTCCTGCAGAAAGAGATAATACAGTCTAGCTATGGGAACGAGATATTGACAGCTGAAATTTCTGGCATATTTTTTAAACAAAAATATTAACATACCCAAGCCGCATGGACTTGTCAATGCATTCCCTGCAGAAGCGGTGCAGGCATTCCATCACTGTTCTTGTTTTCCTAATGATCCCTACACAAACAAAAGGGTCAATGACTTTTCTAATTATAATAATTTTAAGAGAGGTAGGGGGAAGGTATGGCACAAAAGTACTTATTGCAGCAAATAATAAGAAAACTATGTAGACATGGCTACAGCAAATAAAAGTCGAACCTGCACCCACACTTCACTATTAACTATACCATATGGGAGGGCGATTACCATAACACATGGGTGTAAAAGGGACAGATGAGTTTACATAATCACATTTAATAAGCAAACTATTAAACGAAAACTCTAATGTCAAGCATTTTTGAATACCAAAGCTCTATATCACTGATTCTCTTAACATGAATCTACATGGATATGAAACATCGATTTATACCACCTCAGCATGGGTCTAGATTGAAGATACCCATGGAGAAGGACTTAAGGTAATACATGTATACGGAACAGACAAATGTGAGAAATGTGCAAACACCCAACAGTCACAGAAACAAGAGAATCAGTGAATCAACCCGTCAAAGAGGCTCCAAATCTTTACCGTAAGCAGTTATAGAAAAGAAAGGATATAAAAGCTCTAAGGCTTCTTATAAATAAACTGACGTGATCAGTCGATATGAAGTCCTTTTTTTTTAATGAAATTACTTCTGCTGTTAAATCTTCTCAGTCAACTGTTTGTGCAGCTGAGCTGAGTTTATATAAAGGTGAATATAACAAGTTATGAGCTTTCATTATGAAAGCTGACTCTGCATTTAAACAGAGTAATTCAGTCAAAGCATATAGCAAATTGAAAACAAAATATAATAACGACTTCATGGCTTGCATCAAATTTCTAAGTGTATCAGTTCATAATCACAAAAGCATACAATACAGCTAACCACAAAAGCATGCAACACCTCATGATGCTCTATAATGTAAAATATCAACCTTCTTATATCAATGACTTTCATTTTTATGCTGGTAGCCAATGACAAATACCTTTTCTTTTCTTTTTTTCTTTTTTCTTTTTT